>NC_069101.1:14905176-14929416 GCF_947172395.1 Bicyclus anynana
AGAACAGAGAGAGTACAGTTTCAGAAGTAAAATTAATCATGCTCGTACCAACGACACCTTTTTACCATCGCACTGCAAGACACCGGGTCGGTTTCCATCCCTATGTCATTGACATCCCCAGTACTCGTACGAAGTGATTTGCGTTTCTTATTCGCAAGTCAGTGTTGCTTCTTTCTTACAACCTGAGCATCTTTAAGAAGAGAGTAAATAGGCATCTTCTAGGCAAGAGCTTTTTCCCTTAGGCCAAATTTACACTTACTATTAGGTGAGATTGTGGTCAAGCGGGAGCTTATTCAATATAAAAAAAATATATATTTCATGTGATAATAATTAACTATTGGATCCCGCGCGTTTTCATCCGCGTAGGGGGTAAAATATAGTTTATTTTATTCACTCATTGTGAGCACATTTACCATGGTGAAAAAAATTTAAAATCAGTCCAGCTTTTTCGGAGTCTATTGACTAGGTACAAACGAATAAATAAACAAAAACTATTATAATATTAGTTATGTTTAGTTTCATGCTGGCTCTTCTTACCAGAAGTGGCCTTCTGAACCGGTGGTAGTCTCTGCAAATAATCAAACTTGACGTTTCGTGCTTGTAAAGTTTACTTGAAACACTTGAAATTAACAGATTTGACTTTGAAACTTTATTAATTCTGTGGTGCAATATTACAATAGTGATGTCTGTTTTCTTTTAATATCTAAGCAATAAATAATAATAAATCGCCTGTAGGTTCATGGTATATCTACGGGATAAAATGCTAAGAAGAATAATTAATAGATTCTAATAATAGTAATCAATAAATAAGAGAAAAATCAGGGCCGGACCGTCCATACGGCGAACGGAGCGGTCGCTCCAGGCGCCAAATCCTAGGGGGCGCCGAAATGATCAGCGATCAAGAAAAGAAATTTATTTTTCTTCGATCGTCTATATTTAAAGCGAAGAGATGAACGCGACGTGCGCGAATTTATTTCTAATAGAGGCGTCTTTCTTTACCTATGGTGCAGGGAGTGCGTTGATTTTAACCCGGGTATATACAGGTAATAGAGGGCGCTAGGGTGATGATTGCACCCGGGCGCTACGTGAGCTAGAGAGTCTTTACCTATAGTGCAGGGGGTGCGTTACACCCGGATGTCGCGATCTCAGGGGCACCCAAGCGCCACTCGCCGCGCGGGTTCTATAGGTACTAGGGGGCGCTACGGTGATGATTGCACCCGGGCACTACGTGATCGAGAGACGGTATTGTGCCTGATTTTCAATTGGTCTGAGTATGGTCAAAATCTTCGCGTTCCATAAGTTCGTAGCCTAAGTAAATCAGGAAACTACAAAGCTATAATTTTTTAGTTAATTTATTTTTCAACTTTATTTAGAGCTCAATACACTTATTTTGTTGGCCTGGAAACATTTCTGTACCAGCTATTTTTTTCTTTAAACTCTTAGAAAATGCATAGACCACTTTCATAAAAATTTTGAACTCGATAAGTGCTTTTTCTAGCTTCGGAAATAGATAAAAGTGGTGGAGACGAGACTAGATCATATGAATATGGTGGTAAGGTAAGAATTCTAAATTATACTGATGAATTTCTGCTATGCTTTTAACAAACGTTTCACACGTTTGTAAAAAAGCATAGATCGAAAAGAAATAAATTTCTTTTCGATCTTGTCTTTACCATTTCGGCGCCCCCTAGGGGCATTTTTCCCCATTAATTTTCTTGTCCGTCTGTCTGTCCTTCTGTCTGTATGTTCGCGCTATTCTCTGGTTCTACTGAACGGATTTTGATGCGGTTTTCACCAATAGATTAAGCATAGTCCAGGGCAACATAAAGGCTGTTTCATTAAGATCGGACCGGCCTTCCGCCGGGGGTTTGTAATAGGACTTTCGACTGTGGCTATGGCTGGGCATTTTACCTAAGCGCAAAAAACGCGCGGCCTTCGGCCGCGCACTTTATTCTACACCGAGATTCGGCCAGGGGTTTGTAATAGGGCTTCCGACTGTGACTATGGCTGGGCATTTTACCCAAGCGCAAAAAACGCGCGGCCTTCGGCCGCGAATTTTATTGTCCACCGGTCTTCGGCCGGGGGTTTGTAATAGGGCTTTCGACTGTGGCTATGGCTGGGCATTTTACCCAAGCGCAAAAAACGCGTGGCGCGAACTTTATTCTACACCGGCCAAAGGCCGAATAAAGTTCATGATATATACGAAGGCCCTAATTCACCTTCAGTTTTTAACATGACTTCATAAATGTTTTTTTTTTGCTAAACCTTTCTTCTTCAAGTTCTTCATTGCAGTGATTAAGTTTATTATTAAGATTAAGATACTCGATTTTTTTTCATGTTAAAAAATACGAATACCTAGTCACGATTTGTTTGACGGGGTCGCGTGGGGAACGTAACGAATGCAAATGAATGCATAAAATTTTATTCTATTAATATAGCTATATATTGAATAATGTAGCTTTAACATGAAGGTAATTTAAAAAAAATAATCAAAAAGAACAACCGACCTTAAAATCATAAACATAACATCGTATGTGCTACCTTCTGATCAGTTTAAGGGCGGTACCAAGTTAGTGCTGTGTTAATTAAAGCCGTATCTGAAAGAAGTATCTGAAAATCCAGTTAAAATCTTTATGATTTAAACGGCTTGAATCGAATCGAAATCGAACGGTCGAATTGAGAAACCTCCTCCTTTTTTTGAAGTCGGTTAAAATTTTTTTATATTATATTTATATTCTGATATAAATTAGGCTACGAAGTTTTCAAACGCCCCTAGTATATAATGTTAGGAGCAAACAGGAAAGGCGCCATAATTGGATCTCGCTCCATTCTAAAATTTACCTCGGTCCGGCGCTGAGAAAAATAATCAATATTAGAATTCAATTAATTAGAAGAGTAAACGACGTTCTAGCGCCTTACATATTTTAGAGGCAAATTTTCTAATAAAGGTGAAAACAGTTTATTTCCAATAGAAAACGTTGGTGTCTAATATTATCTCTTGGCTTTATAATTTTTTTGATTCTTTAATCTAATAGGTAGTTATAATTATATTAGAAGGCGTGATAGCTCAGTGGATATGACCTCTGCCTCCGATTCCGGAGGGTGTGGGATCGAATCCGGTCCGGGGCATGCACCTCCAACTTTTCAGTTGTGTGCATTTTAAGAAGTTAAATATCACGTGTCTCAGTCGGTGAAGGAAAACATCGTGAGGAAACCTGCATACCAGAGAATTATCTTAATTCTCTGTGTGTGTGAAGTCTGCCAATCCGCATTGGGCCAGCGTGGTGGACTATTGGCCTTACCCCTCTAACTCTGAGAGGAGACTCGAGCTCAGCGGTGAGCCGAATATGGGTTGATGACGACAATTATAATAATGTTTGATTATCTACTTGAGATGTTTTAGCACTACTAGCGATCCTGTGAATTTCAATCTTCGCCTATTAGTTACCAAGGTACCAACTACGTACTAAATTGATTAGCTTATCCTAAGATATTTTTGAATCCTAAAATTTATTGACGGCTACCGTGGCGCATGCGCAGTGGATTAACAAGACGGAGATCCTGGGTTCGGCCCCCGGATGTGTCGATTGAGGTTTTCTGAATAGGTCCAGGTCTAGCTGGTGGGGGGCTTCGGCCGTGGCTAGTTACCACCCTGCCGAAAAAGACGTACCGCCAAGCGATTTAGCGTTCCGGTATGATGTCGTGTAGAAATCCAAAGGGGTGTGGATTTTCATCCTCCTCCTAATAAGTTGACCCGCTTCCATCTTTGTGTTAAATTTCGTCAAAATCAGCTCAGCAGTTAAGTCGGAAATAGATAACAAACAAACAAATACAATTTCACATCTATAATATAAAAAACAATCAGTCGTTTCATTCAATTAAGATAACAAAGTCAGAGCTAATATATTCAAAACCAATTCCAAACCACAACAAGGCTAGTTATACAGCTAGCGCTTTCAATTCGCCAGCAAGTCTATAAATCATTCGCTGAGCGGTTTAGTCGTTATCGCAGCGATCTGCTAAATAGAAATCGGTCGCAAATCGGATCGCCACCTGTCTTACGCGCACCTGCGCCACGACATTTACATTTTCTCGTCGACTGAACCACAGAACATAGATAGAGCGCTTAAGCTAAGCTAGCACTTAGTAAACAATGTTCTATAATAATAATTAACTGCACCAGCTATATTAGAAGTTACACGTCAAAATCATCATCATCATCATGTCAGCCGATGGACGTTCACTGCAGGACATAGGCCTTTTATAGGGACTTCCAAACATTACGATACTGAGCCGTCTGCATCTAGCGAAAACCTGCGACTCGCTTGATGTCGTCAGTTCTGGTGGGTGGTCGACCATCACTGCGCTTTCTAGTGCGGAGTCACCATTCCACTTTGGGACCCCAACGGTCAGCTCTTCGAACTTGTGCCCCGCCCATTGCCACTTCAGCTTTGAGATACGTTGAGCTATGTCGGACTTTAGTTCTTCTGCGGATCTCCTCATTTCTGATTCAATCACGCAGAGATACTCCTAGCATAGAACACCGAGGACCACACCGCTGTGTGACTCTGAGTTTTCTTATGAGGCCCATATTTAGCGACCAAGTCTCGGAACCATAGCTCATCACTGGCTGGTTCAAAGACTTTTGTCTTCAGACACTAAGGAAGAAATAGGAACATTGGTCATATTTAAAAGATATTGCGAATATTCCTTAAAAAACACTGAACCAATGAGATATATATCATCATCATTATCAATATAAACCCATTTTCGGCTCACTGCTGAGCTCGAGTCTCCCCTCAGAATGAGAGGGGTTACGCCACTAGTCCACCACGCTGGCCGAATGCGGATTGGCAGACATGCGGATAGGTATACATACTTATAGGTAATATGTTTTACTGGCGTGTTTGTCAACGGATTACACGGGCGGACAACGCCGCGGGGTGGCGCTAGCTCATAACTCGCTACAACCTTTCTAATGACGGCGTGGCGCCGCGAAGAAAGTGCGTCGGACGGACGACGTAACCGGCTGTTCTCTTTGTTGTTCGGCATCGATGACTGGGGTCAAACGTGTACGGAACTTTGTGTCGTACTCATTAATTACCTTTGATAAAGAGGACTGAATTGCAAAAAACAAAGATTTCTCTATATTGATGGCCTCTGTGGCGCAGTGGTATGCGCGGTGGATTTACAAGACGGAGGTCCTAGGTTCGATCCCCGGCTGGGCCGATTGAGGTTTTCTTAATTGGTCCAGGTCTGGCTGGTGAACGTAAAAGCTCATGACATAATATTTAAGTAATAAAAGACGTACCGCCAAGCGATTTAGCGTTCCGGTACGATGTCGTGTAGAAACCGAAAGGAGTGTGGATTTTCATCCTTCTCCTCACAAGTTAGCCCGCCCACTTACCATCAGATGAGATTGTAGTCAAGGGCTAACTTGTAAAGAATAAAAAAAAAATATTTTTTTACCAAGCAACTTCGATGATCTCTCTATCTATCTATCTATTTATCTAAATCTATACTTATAATGAAACTGATCGAATTCTATACATTTATTCGCAATTTGAGATTTTATATGTATCATTTGTAACACCAAACGTTACCGTGGCATAACGGACGCCAGCGCCATCTATAATCTATACTTTAATACGAATTTTGTACATTCTGTACATTGAAGATATTTTGAAAATCTTCGTTGGGGGGCATTATATAATCGATACTAAAGCTAAAAAAATTTTTTTTCGATTTTTTATTTGTCTGCCTGTCCGTATTTTTTTGTTATTCGAGCATCATGCTGATACTACTGAATTAATTCAAATGAAACTTGGCACGGTTTAAAACCATAATACGAAAAAGGTTATAGGATAGTTTTTATTGCGAAATTAAATTAAAATGAAATAGGGTCCTTCATTTTTAATCATCATCATCATCATAAAAAAATACGAAATCCAAAAATTTTTGAAATTCAAACTCTAAAGTGGTGAAATAGAGCTTGAAAGTTTACATTGCTTTCCACGCGGACGAAGTCGCGGGTGTCCGCTAGTTACAATATAATATAAAAAAACAAACTTTATTAGACTATTCTACAAAGCTAAAAGCATTACTGAAATGTATTCTGACTCTGGTACTTTATAAGATTTATCCTAGATTTGGTACTTTATAAAACATACGAAAATAATCAATAATAAGTCAAGCGAAAAAGCTTTTTTGAAACAGGGCAATTTTCCTATACTTCACAAAGGGAGCAATAACATTTAAATATTTAATTTACAAACAAGTTTTCAAGATTTCTATTTGTACACACAAACGCAACGTGCGAAGTTACATTCTATAGATTTGACCTTTCTAGGCGCCGTGTCTCGCTACAGTTAGTTTCTACACCATCTATAAACTCATAACCACCAATATAAATTTCATACAAATAGCAACTCTATGTGCATACAAATAAAGTTCAATTTAGATAAATAACAGTTGGATATGTTTCGTATTGTAAGTGTAGGGTATCTAGTTAAGGTCCGCACACACCCTGCGGCTGTACCCTTTGTGAGAGCTGCACACTCGATCGCTGATTACGATATTGTGAGTCAATTTTAAATTAATGACCCGCGAGCCAATGCAATTATTATTTCGTAATTGAATTGTTTTCTTTTTTTTTTTTTAATTGGGTCCATAACCAGTTTTTGTTATGCAAATCGAAAACGTTCAAACCCATTAAAATATGTAAAATTATAAGGGCGTGGTGACGTAACAAGGTGTAGCGAATGAGATTTTTTATTTAATTTTTAGATAATTTATATTTTAGCAGCAGCACTAGTAGGTAGGTAGTTTTTTTGTGAAAATATTAGGAGAATATTGTAACATGTAGTTTTAGGAAGCCCTGTTAGCAAAAACGCAAGATTTTTGTATGAAATAGTAAAAGATAATTTAGATAAACGTAGGTAATATTAATTAGTCCTAAGATAGTTTTAGTTCATGAATGTTTTTACCTTAAAGCATTACGAGAGCTACATAGCCACTTCAGTAACTAAGCTCTTTAAAAGAGAATAAAAAAAAAATATTATGAGGACAAGATACGTTGTAGAGCTTTTTTGTGAAAAGATTTTGTCCGAGAATGTAAGCTTTGGCGCCCAAGGGTCAAATGGTGAAAGGGTGTGATAATGATAAAATTACAGGCACATGAGTTTTACCCTCAGATGCAAACCGTGAGGAGTACAGTGCTACTCGTAGTTAATGGTTAAAATAACGATTTAATGAGCCATTTGTCAGCTCAACTACCTATTTTTGTAAAAAAAACTATTGTGAAACTATTCGACGAAACACTCTATCTTTATAAGATGCTAGTGAAACTACGATAGGCTATGCTATGCTAGGAGTAGGCTAGTCAAACGTAAAAGCTCATGACATAATATTTAAGTAATAAAAGACGTACCGTCAAGCGATTTAGCGTTCCGGTACGACGTCGTGTAGAAACCGAAAGGGGTGTGGATTTCATCCGCCTCCTAACCAGTTAGCCTATTCCATCTTAGATTGCATCATCACTTACCATCAGGTGAGATTGTAGTTAAGGGCTAACTTGTAAAGAATAAAAAAATTTTAATAAAAAAAATACAACCGACTTCAAAACCTACAAACGTACCCACAAAACTAAAAAGCGAAAAATAACATCATAATATGTTCTACCTGCTGATCAGTATGAAGGCGGTGCTAAGCCGGTGATGTATTAATTCAAGCCATGTGAGAATATCTTATAAATTTAGATTTTGCAGACAAAGTTGTTTCATGTGGTCCTGTCAGAAATGGCTTAAATTAAGACAACACCGGCTAAGCACCGCCTTCATACTGATCAGCAGGTAGAATATATTATGATGTTATTTTTCGCTTTTTAGTTTTGTGGGTACGTTTGTAGGTTTTGAAGTCGGTTGTATTTTTTTTATTAAAATTTTTATTATTTTTCCATTTTTAGTGTAAAATTTCATCTCAAACGAATTCATCAGATCCCTAATGACAGTCACAACCCATCTTGGTACAAAATTCTCAGCAATACAAATTAATCAACCCCAAGCACGAGGTAGCTACCGTAAACCGTTAAGGAGTTCCCTTAATTGACCTTGGTCTTCATCATCAGACCCCTAATAACAGACACAACTCATATAGGTAGAAAGTTCTCAGCAATACAAATTAATCAAGGCCAAACACAAGGTAGTTACTGTAAACTTTTAAGGAGTTCCCTTAATTGTCCTTGGTCTTCATCACCAAACCCCTAAATGACAGTCACAACCTATCTATGTGGAAAGTACTCATTAATACAAATTAATCAAGCCCAAACACAAGGTAACTGCTGTAAATCGCCGAGGAGTTCCCTCGTCTGTTTTATGGCTCCATCATCAGATCGACTTTAAACCTTCATGAAATTGTAGTGCTTAAAAGTACTAAATGGAAAAGTTTACGAACACACTAGACACCCATATAATTTTCGAAAGTTCCCCTCAATTTCTCCAGGATCCCATCATCAGATCTTGACATGATGGCAATGGGACCAAATGGGGACTATACCGTTTCAAACAAAAAAAGAATTTTTGAAATCGGTCCAAGCGTCTTTGAGTAATCGGTGTACATACATAAAAAAAAAAAAAAAAAAATACCGACCGAATTGAGAACCTCCTCCTTTTTGAAGTCGGTTAAAAAAAAGTTCATTTCGGTGAGATAAAAATATGAAGGGTTTTTTTTTTAATTATTTTGTCATCATTGTCAACAAAGACGAAATGAAAATAAAGTCTTCCCAAAACTAAAACCTCAACTACCACTAAACACAAGATAATAACAATATCCATGGCTGTTAAAATATAAAAGTAATCTTTTAACAATAGACTCGTCATTGGTCGGCCATTAATGTCAAGGTGCGACATGAAAGGGCTCCAGCAGGCCGTTACCAGTAACCTGAACCATATGAATGAGTTAACACAAATGCGTTCTTTGATCTCGCGTGTTTACGATAAACCGACACATCCGTTGTTTAGCTTATGCTGGAAGAAATCATGGTGAAAGAATATTTGGATCACTACTTGGATACAAGAAGCTTTTGCAGTGACATGCTGAGTTTTTACAATCCTTTTATAAAATTTTCCCTGTCAGTAGGCCCTCATTCGCACGAAAGTTTTTTTAATGGACGAGTGAAAAAATCGTTCAAATACAACTAATGCAATTCACACGGTAACGTTTTTAAAATACGACGCTTTTTTTTTGCATTTTGAATTTTTGGAAATAGACCTTCATTTAACTTCATACTGTATTTGAAGATTAAAAATCTTCTCGTGCGAATGAGGGCTAAGTGTGGGTAACTTTGATGACAATCCAATAGTTGTGGTAAAGTTTATACTTTTGAAAAACTTTTTGACATTGGTACAATAGTAGAGGAGCCGAAGAGGGGATTTTTGCAGTTACTCGAGCGCGGCAGATAAACATAAGGGACTATACCTTACACTTTGTCGAGTACCTCCACCGAGTATGAGCCCTTAATATTGGTGGGTACGTTTAGGGCAACCAAAAAAAAAACTAATTTCATAAATACTCAACCAGCACGTCAGATTAAGATAAGGTAGGTGAGTTGATAGCTAAAAACTGCACATTTCGGAAATCTGACGATTTGAGCGTAACATAATGGAATGGGAGGGTTTCAAAGTTACAAAAAAAAAAATTAAACCCTTATATTTTAGTGCTCGAGGTACGAGTGCGATTAATTTTTTACTTAATTTTAAGGAAATAATCTCCTAATTAATCGCTAAAATTTTCTTACAATTTCAGTAAGCCAAAGTAATAAAAATTGTTTTTAAAGTCTGTAGTTTATTTTCCACCGCTAAAAGCGGAAAAAGTAAATAACCATTTAATCTTCCTATAATTTATCTCACTATCATCTACCAAATGTAATCGGTCTCAATGACGCTCGAGTAACTGCAAATTTAGCATCCCGGGCTCCCCTACTACAAGTTTCTTCACCGGTTTGGAAGGCAGGTTCTGCTGGCAAAGAAACTACAGTTGCTCTTTTATACCAAAATCTTACGTGCTAGCCGACGTCACGCGGTTCCACCACAGTTCCCGTTCTCGTGAGAATACGGGGACCAAATATATGACACTCACAAATAGCCTGGCTTTCTAGTGGTGAAAGAATTTTCAAAATCGTTTCAGCAGATCCGGGGTTTACCCCCTACGATACCACAAACTTTACCTCTTTTTAATATTAGTATAGATATCTAAATGTTTCTCAAGTCGCTCGCTAAATCTATTACGAAACAGTCTCACAATCTCTGAATTACCATCGAGCGCGTGGACTCGTTCCGTGCCATCGAGATAGAAGAATAAATCAACTATACAAAATAACAAGATTGTAAATATGTTATTGGGTCGAATATAGTTTGTTTGTCGTCGGATAGGTAGATATTTAATCGCCGTGGGCGTAAATACACCATAAATTATCTTAAATTACCATGGGCCATCGTGTTTGTGGCAAACAACAGAAAATTATGAGCGACGTACATTTGTACCTACATGGAACTTATGACTTGGTGTCGTGGTCCAATTGTAATGTTTAGATGAAAATAACAGGTACGTCGGACACCGTATATGTTGAAGCCTAAAATCTTAAAATCTACGTAAATAATGGAACGAGAGAACAACCATCTAATTTTTTTTTAATCTTTACAAGTTAGCCCTTGACTACAATCTCACCTGATGGTAAGTGATGACGCAGTCTAAGATGGAAGCGGGCTAACTTGTTAGAAGGAAGATGAGAATCCATACAAAACATCGTACCGGAACGCTAAATTGCTTGGCGGTACGTCTTTGCCGGTAGGGTGGTAACTAGCCACGACCGAAGTCTCCCACCAGCCAGCCCTAGACCAATTAAGAAAATCTCAATCTGCCCAGCCTTCAACTTCAACCGTCCAAGTCCAAGCTTCCTATTCTACTCTCACCCTACCCCTACCCTACCATACCACTAATCAACCTACCTCTAGCTACATCTTCACCAACTTTGAGCCAAATCGGTCCAGCAGATCTCAAGTTATAAGTGTTGTAACAAACCCGACTTTCTTTTATATATAAATAGATTTTCTTCGGTATCAAATAAAAAAAAAATCAAAAATCATTTATTTCAAGTAGGCTCAGTTTACAAGCACTTTTGACACGTCAGTTGACTATTTGTAAAGATTCTACCACCGGTTCGGAAGGCAGGTTCTGCTGAGAAGATACCGGCAAGAAACTCAACAGTTGCTCTTTTGAAAAAGTCATACAGTATTATAATTTACAATTGATAACAATTACAATTTCTTATAGTTTTATTTCCTGTGTGAAGGTGGAAGCTGATCCAATGGCCTCCAAGCGCTTTTATCTGTTAAAATCAATGTTGTAGTAACCTCGACTAAGTAAATGTTTTTTAACAGATTGCTTAAAGCTATGCATTGGCAGGTCCATCACAGTCTTGGGGATCTTGTTATAGAAGAGTACACCCAAACCTACAAAAGATTTTTTTAATCTTTGGAGACGATATGCAGAAATAACTAACTTATGCCCGTGTCTAGTAAGTCGTGGGTTTAAATCTCCTTTTCGTTTGTACAAATTAATATTTTGTCTTACATAGACTATACTGTTATATATATATTGACAGGCTACTGTTAGTATACCTATTTCTTTAAACTTTTGACGAAGGGACTTGCGTGATTTTAATTGATATATTGCTCGAATTGCTCTTTTTTGAAGAGGTATAATATGAGAAATCATGTCCAGACAACTAGGAGAATGAAAAAACTTAACGATCTATCCATATCTTACAAAAAAATCATCAAAATCGGTTGGTCGTTTTGCTACAGTGCGACCACAAACACATCACCGTAACACGAGATTTTTATTTATTGAAATATATTTTACTTTAAATTCTATGGGAGGTTAGAAATATCTTTGAAACGGTTATTAATGATGGATTTAGATGGGAGTTAAAATAAATAAAAAACCGGCGTAGTTCCGGCGGCGCTGTGCCGCGGCCGACGCGTGGCTTCACCTCACGGCTGAAGATTTATTTATTTTCTGCGTCATAAAAAGATTTTCATATGCCGCCCTACAAAAACTCTGAGCACGATCAAGGAACATCGGCCGGAAAGTGTGACTGTGAAGGGCATTTTATTTTTCTTTTTTAATTTTGTTATGTATATTTCCCGATTTCTAGATAACGCCTGGTATGTTTTTTTTCTTTGAGGCACGTCGATTTTCTTTCTACAATCGCAAACGTTTTGAAAATTGAAAAAATATGTATGGAAATTACATTAGCTATCGTCAAGTCACGTAAAGTTATCGATTGGATCTGTCATTCCCATACATTTTATTAATTTTTGAAGTCCAGGTGGTCTACAAATATTAGACCAGGATCTTGAAGAAATCGAGGTTAGGTTAGGTTAGGAGAACACGTCAAACTTTGTTTGTGAAATTTTTAAAGAGAAATTGGTTTTTTATATAAAATTAATATTATTCAATATTTTTATATTGTTTAGAACGATCAAAGAAATGATTCACAATTTTATCAAACGACCGCTTTTGGCCGTGACTTGGATGTAAACGATTTTTCTATCCTTCGAGAACAGAGTATTTTTCCCGAACGAAAGGTGTGCTCCTTTTTATACCCTTAGGGAAAATTTATAAATTAGTTTATTATTTTCGGAGTAAAAACGAAACGAAATAAAGAACAAAGGAACCTACTCTCCCAATTATAATATCAAGTAAGTTATCGCAAGTAAAATAGTACACCCCCGAATATTGGACATAGCTCTAGAAAGAACTAAGTATGCAAAAAAGGTATAATAAAAGGCCCGTAGCCGTATGACACGTCGATTCTTTTTCTACTACCGCTAACGCTTCGAAAACTAACATTAATGAGAATGACAGATCTGATCTACGACTTGTTCACGTGATTTGTCGATAGTGAATGTCATTCCCATACATTTTTAATTTACGAAGCGTTAGCGATTGTAGCAAGAGAATCGACGTGCCACATGGCTACGGTCCCAGTTTCATATCTACAGAGCTATGGAGGTTTTTTCCCAATGACTTATTATTATTTGACACGAACCCTGGACCGTCTAATCCGAAGTGTAATGATTTAGCCACTAAACTAGATAGTGCTACGAATATAGGTCAGAGGTACACGAGTTCAGATAGCAATATTATGTTTATTTTGGTAAATATAGCGGTTTAATCAGTATTAATTATAATTCCCTTATCGCTGTTACAAACAGCGCTCGCTTAGCTTAGAGTTATGTTAACAGTAAAACGCACATTAGACTATTTTATTACCTTACAGTTACACAATCGGCCATGGGAGACCACAGAATTCGAATTAAATTTAATCAATAAAAAGCGTAAATAGTCTTAGGTACGTTGATATACAGGATGCTCGGGAGTATTTTCCATAATTATAGTTATATTCTTTAAGGAAAAATAATTAAAAATGTCTATGGAACATGTGTTCTAAAATTAATATTTTCGGAGTAAAAAATATTTACTTTGTAAATAGATCTTAAATTGTATCCCTTATCGCATCCTTATATGACCTAGCCAAACTTAATCATTGGTAAATATCATGAAGTAGCTTACTAGTGAAGTGCAGAGTGCCAGTCGCAATATCTCGTCGATATCGACAGTCTTACCACTGGGATGACGTATTTTAAAATGCAAGGATAGATAAAAGCGTATGTTATATGGATATTCGGAATTATTTGAATTACTTTGTATGAAAACATAAAAAGTTTTTTTTTGTTATAAAAATGCAGCTATTTTAGCTATGCAGTTTGGCTCCTATATGTGGTATTGTCAACACCTTGAACTTATAAGAAATACTGCCGCGCAGCCTGTATATATGTGTGCTTCTTTACAGGAGTTTGGATGACGGCTTGTTGCAGCAATAAACTCATGACTAAAGGCCTCGTATGTGTTCGAAAGTACTACTACTCCTACGATAATTACCGATGGACGTCCACAGCTGGACATAGACCATCTGTAAGGACTTCCAAACACCACTTTCTCGTGCCAGCATCCAGCGGCTCCCTGCAGTCCTCGGCCCATCTAGATTTTTTCATTTGTCCGGTTTGACTTCTTTATATGTTAGAGGGCAAATAAAGCCATCAGTAGCAATCGTGATCAGTCGATCAATAAAACAATAGTTAGAGTGACTCACGCGATGTATTACATACTTATAATATAGTGTTTACCTTTATGTGCTATTTATGGCAGACAAAGTAATCGTCGGCATTGTTTACAAGTAGTTGTGAACAAATAATCGTGTAACTGTTACACGTGGCGGCTCCTTATCCTAACACTGTTCTAATTATGTCACTTTTCTATTAAAATACTATTTTGATTTTGTTTTTTACACGCTTTATTTAGCTTCACTTGTAACTATGTATTTGAGAAAATCTTGGAATCTTAATTTGACCCACTTCCCGGTCTTCGATTAGGATGAAATTTTACACACGCTCTGAGTTTTGATGACAAAACATTACATAACTAAGAAACGTCATTACAAATCCAATATGGCGGCCTCACCAAGATGGCGGACTGGCTGTTTGAAATCCACCCCCATGATATGGATATTAAATGAAAGGGTTTACTATCAGGAATACGAAAAAAATAGTTACCAATATTTGCATTTTTTTGTGCATGCTAAGAGCGTGTTTTTTAGTTTTTAAACTATTTAAAGTTATTATTAGTTGTTAACTTTATCGTCCCAGCTGGCCTATTCACTAATTTGGTCTTTATTATCAACCTATTAAAATAATCATCAAATCAACTGAGAAATGTCATCTACCTACTGTAGGCACCGGATGACATTTGTTACATAGAATCTCAATTTCGTTTAAGTCATCTAACGTACGTCAAAGTTAGTGAATTAGCCTTTTGGTCGTTATCAATCTGATAGTGATAGTTAAGCGCCCTATTGTCTTGATAGACTTCGGCCGTGACAAGTTTCCACCCTACCGGCAAAGACGTACCGCCAAGCGAAGCGTTCCGGTACGATGACTAGACGTAGAAGCTATTAGAGGGTCATCATGATCATCATCATAATCATCCGATGGATGTCTACAGCTGGACATAGGCCTCTTGAATGGACTTCTAAACAAAACGGTCTCGAGACGCCAGCATCCAGCGGCTCCCTGCAACCCGCTTGATGTCTTCGGTCCACCAAGTGGGGGTCGACCAACACAGCGCTTTCTGGTGCGGGGTCGCCATTCCAGTACCTTCGGACCCCAACGTCCATCGGCTCTTCGAACTATAAAGCCTGCCCATTGCCACTTCAGCTTTGCGACTCTCTGCTATATCAGTGACTTTCTTTCGTCTGCGGATTTCCTCATTTCTGATCCGATCACGCAGAGAATTAGAGGGTATGGGTAGAATAAACTTGTACGTCTTCCGAGTTAGCCCACCACTTCCATCCTAGACTGCATCATTTATCATTTATCTAGACGTCATCGTCTTGTCATTTAATTAAAAAAAATGGTGGGATTAAGGTCCAAATCTTTTCTCCTATAAATAGAGGGATCATTATGATGAATGATATCGATATGTAATCTAGCTTGATTGATTACTTATCCAGCTGTCCAAAAGACCAGCAGGTGGCATTAACACATAAGCTATGTAAGTGGTAGACACAAAGAACGGCTGTACCTACGTACGCACGGTTTTATTGTTTGTTTTAATGCACCGATTATCGCACAAAATTAGCATGCGCACGGTAATCCGATACATAAACAATGCTGCTAAATAACAATGAAGACCACGTGTGGCCTTCGACAGGGTGGAGCTGGTATTTTGTGTTATCGTGGCATGGCACTGTGCTGCTGACGTTGACGTTGTTGTAGAAGAGTTGTAGTCCGATGTATACTCAGGGGCACAATTATCCGTCCACTTTAATATGCTTGCGTCATATTAAAATGGGCGGATAATGTGCATCTGAGTATACAAAATGTAACAGGTACGACAGAAAAGAAAGATAACATCTTAGATAAACTCTTTGGTTAATAAGCTTTACTACATCTTTAGACTAAAGCCAATCTCGATGTGAAATGTTTATCAACAAACAAATTAAAATAGAAGGTATAAATCGCTAGTATAATAATTTAAGAAGCAATAATAATAATTTTAATTAACTACTTCTTAAATTAATGACAATATATTTGATTAATAAGCTTAGAACAATTAGATACATATAGTTAAGACCTTTTGAATTCCATTTTATAAAAAACACATAATTTTAAATATGCCTTTCTTACCTACATTTTTAAATTGTTTGTAGATAAATATTACACATCAAGATTGACTTTAGTTTACTTCTTATGCTTAGGTCATAAGGAATTTGTTTATCCACCCTTTTAATAACCAAAGAAAGATTAAAAAATCCAACGACCTTGAACTCCGAACCCTGTGATTCAGCCCCATAGGATAAGCTAAAGACCGACAAAGCAGTTAGTCAATATTGAACCATGAAGCTGAAAATAGAATCGTGTCTAAACACTAGACAAAAAGACAGTAGGTATATGTATTCCTCGTCTCCTCGTGTTCGCATGAGGTTTTATTTGCCGCAGACAAACGTACTCGCTACAATGTTGCATGTAAATATACCCACAGTATCAGTCGACGCGGGCCTGATGATTGCGTAACTCGTAGCTACACGTGTGGCCTTGTGGCAGAGTATCCATGGCATATACCATGTCTGTACTCGTGTCACAGTACCCATAGCATATACCATAGTCATGTTTTATCTCAGCTTATCATTGACCTCTGAATTCAGCTTATCTTTCATGCAGATATTTGCTGGAAGTTGCCGACGATCTTTTAAAAAATGCTTTAGTCAAAAAGTATTAAAGACACAGCTATACTAATATTATAAAGCTGAAGAGTTCGTTTTTTTGTTTGTGTGATTGAACGCGCTAATCTCAGGAACTGCTGGTCCGATTTGAAAAATTATTTCAGTGTCAGATAGTCCATTTATCAAGGAAGGCTATAGGCTATATATTATCCCCTTATTCCTATGGGAACGGGAACCACGCGAGTGAAACCGCGCAGGGTCAGCTAGTTGTATAATATACTTAATTGCGATCCAGAGTTGTAATAAAAATAAAGCGAAGCATCACAGGTTAAGTGTTTATGCTTCAAAGATCAAAAGATAATTTCTAGTTGTTTGCTTCGACTTATTGAGATGAAGTGGTGAGAAAAATTGGGCCTTATGGAGGTTAGATACAAAATGCAGAAGCAAATGGCGCGGTATAAGGAGGAAGACTCTTAATAAAAAGGATAAAGGGACACAAAAGAACAGGTCACCCAGGTCAGTGGCAAGGAATAGACTACCTGTTTTTGTGTGGACAATTATCACATCACCTAAGAACACGTCCTACAAGACGCTCCAGTGATATGTAAGACATGTGATTAAAATATCTCAACGGTAAGAGCGGTCGGACTTATCACCGCGGGATGGTGGTTCGTGGCTGGTCTATTGTCGTACCACTCCTAATAGTCTTTCCGGACTAGTTCGAGAGAAATGGGAATATTGGTCATACCTATTTAAAAAAAAAGATACGTCAAATATTCTTTAAAAAAATACCAAAAATATCGATGCGATAAAACAAGAACAATTATACAAAAAAAAATGGGCTGTCACGGGACGCCTGGTAGATGTGAAATATCGACATTATTTTGTAAATCAGATGAGTGTATATACCATCATATATACCATCGCCACGGCATGCGTCGCCACGCCAGAAATTTTACGCCGGTTTTACGTGCGGCTATAGATGTTTTACATCAAAAATGTCACAACAACACCCCTTCTACCATACATTGATGATGTTAAGGGACAGAAAACATATGTACAAGTAAGGGAAGCATTGCAAAAATGTTGCAGTAGTAGATATGGGTGGTTTTGTCGTTGAATACAAGCCATCAGATTATCAGAATTTAACATATTTGTGTGACATTTATGTATGTATGTTAGTTAGTACTCGTTACTACAGTTATTTACATTGTTAATATTGTAATAAGATTTTGTATAAGCTTGCGTTTCTCAAAAATCTTGAATTTATTGATATACATGTCGGTAAACTTATTGTCATCGGAAACAATTCAAATTAAATGCGAACGAAGTCGCCGGAAAAGCTAATAAATGATATAGATTAAATAATAGGTATGGTTGGCCAGCTACAAATGTAATATAACAACATTACCCATTCTGGTACAGTAATTATCCGCAGTGGATCCACACAACGAGCGGACAAAAGCCAGTAATCAGCCATCAGTATGCACAAAACGTTGGAGCATAAAATCTAATTTGTTTTTACATTGTACCACGCTGATATGACGCACAGACTACGGTGACTGTATAGATGTCACATCTGTGAATACCACCATTTATATTTTTAATAAATGTATAAAAAATTTACATGCAAAAGGAGGAGGTTCTCAATTTTTTTAACCTCATAATTTTGTCATTTATTAACCAATTTTGAAAATTTTTATTTTGTTTGAAAGATTATGCTTTCAGATTAGTCCCATTTTATTTTCATGAAAATCGGTTTAGTAATTTTGTGTTAAAATCAAAATAACTG
This sequence comes from Bicyclus anynana, assembly GCF_947172395.1. Classification (NCBI taxonomy): domain Eukaryota; kingdom Metazoa; phylum Arthropoda; class Insecta; order Lepidoptera; family Nymphalidae; genus Bicyclus; species Bicyclus anynana. Next base: position 14,923,812 of record NC_069101.1, read on the forward strand.
AAATAGGTCTTTGAAGTCGGTTACATTTTTATATGTAAAAAAGATAATTTAAATAATAGGTGCATTCGTAAATATTTTCATTGTTTTACAACAAGGGACAACTCGTTTATATAAAAAGGACTACAGCAGCGCTACCGGCGAACTTAGACGATCAGAGAAACTCAGCCACTGACGAGCCCGAGAAGAACGACATAGGAGGAAATGTCTACGAGTATTGATCTAAACTTCGTAGCTTTCGATGCTTACCTACGTATGATCACAGGCAGGCAAACTCAGCTCGAACTTTCATCATCGTTGTAACGCAGTTGTTTCGTCTACCATTTAGCGCTCGTCTGTGCAGGAACAGTGTAACAGCGTAAATTCTATGCGTTAGACAATATTATCTCTGTTTAGTCTGGCTCGTGTTGAAGGACTGATTGTAATCGCTGAATAGAAACTTGTGTGCGCTGTTCTGTTATTATATTTTATACTATTTAGATACGCTGGAATTGTTTCTATTGTAATCTACACTATAATGAGAGTAGAAATTGAGTGTCAGTAATTTGAATAAAATAAGCAAAAATAGAGTTAGGGCGATTAGAACACGAAATACTTATCAAGTTTGAACTCTGTGCACATTCTATCCCAGATCTACTGATGTTGTCTGTCTGTTTGCGCTAATCTAGTTTTTCTGAACGATTCCTAAGGTTTTTACTGTATACTGTAATTTCATCAAGATAGAAATGTATCCGAAAAAAGGTTTAGGTACTTTGATTCTTGTAGAAAATACCTGTAAAGCGCCAAAACTCCAAAGATATCATTTACATCTAGTAGGTAATCGGCTGGGCCGCATTCGGGAAACTTCGAGATATCTTTTCGTTCGTTCCTTAGAAGACAACAGTAATGACGACATCAAGCGAGTCGCAAGGATTCATTGGATGCAGGCGGCTCGGGATCGTGATGTTTGAAAGTCCCCCCAAATGGCCATGTCCATCGGTTGATATGATGATGATGATTATAAGTTAGCACCCTAATAGCCTTAGCCTTTGGTCCAGGGTTTAGCATGAGCTCCTTAGTTGGGTTCCTGAATCAGCCAAATAAATATTGGTGTTTCTACCTTTCAAGAAACACCCTTTGCCTTAGAGATCACGCTAAGTCGGTGTTTGGGGTCAATGTGATAAACATCTTTTATCAATTATCATATTAAGACCTTCTAACCGCTTTGTATCAGCGTATTGGGACTCAGATCCAAATCAAAACTCTTAAAAAAAGGGGCAAATCCTTGGCTCTGTCCGAGAGTTGTTTTTTTGTGTACAAAATATATCTAGTTCAAAAACCATTTCAATGTGGCACCTGTGATATTTACGAGGTTTTAGCATAAAAACATGATAGATCCACTTCGGAAACAAAGTTTTCATTGTTCGGTCGTAATTTATTTATAATTAATGTTCAATTATTAAGGCGCCTCGCAAACTTTTTAATAATAGCCATCTTCCTTCTACGAAAGTTAAGCAATTTGACGATAAAACTACCGAGCAGCGCGTCTAAGAGAAGACTCAAGTATAATGGCAATGGTCGGAGCCGCCAGATATGCTTTTCGATGTAGGGTAGCAGTATCAATTTTTCCGATTACAGACTGCACATGGAACTGTAGTACATTATGTATATAACAGTGGAACTGTTATACGTGCATTATTATTTAGTTTTTCTTAATAATAATACAATGCAAATGACTACACTAGTAAATTTAAGTAAGTATATTGCATGCATATATTGCATGACATTTTGAAGGATATTGTATGACATTTTGAAATTTCAACGCCTGCCATACATTTTTATTAGCAACTTTGTAAATACAAAGAATAGACACATGTTTTATTCCAATGTACAAACCTCGATAAGTGTACAAGTTTTTAAAATGATGGTACCTTTCAGGTCCATACATTAATTATTGCATTCAAAGCTTCTTGTACAAAACAAATAAAACATTATTCACAAAAATAGTATTACAGTGCAGTAATTTAATCCGTAATGTTTAACAAAAATTAGATCTTAAATATCTTAATTTCAGCAGCTACAGCATTAAAAAAATTGATTCAATATAGAAAAATTTGAAAAATCCGAAAAAAAATATAACTTGGTCACCCTAGGGATTTTTGGAAAATTATTCAAATTACTTTTAGATAATTAGGTGCGTTAACTACCTTTTGCGTTTTATCTATTAATTACGGGACACCCTGTATATAGATGGGTGATAACAGATGGAGGATACATAATATGGAATATACCTACAGTAAATAGAAAACATATAGATATCGATTACAAACTGCGTTTTATGAGGTTTTTTGACGCCCATTGGTCCAATATTAAAAGCGGAATGTTGTTACGTTGCATAAATCTTCTCCCCTCTTCAGAACAAACGTGGCTGTTTGTACGGAGAAATGTATTTTAAGATTGTATGAAGGAAAGTCTTTGTGACCGGCCGCTTCCTCTAAACTCAAGTGTCTTCTGCGAAAGATAAAGGTTTACCATACCTACTGCTATAATTTAGCTTTAACTTAATCTCTTATGTCCTTTTTTACCCGACTGCAAGAAGGGTTACGTTTTTCGCGCGTATCTTGTATGTATGGTTGTATGTATATATGTATGTATGTATGTATGTATGTATGTATGTAATATTCTTTATTACCTCATATCTTCCAAACCACTGAACGGATTTACGTGATTAGGATATCGTTAGATTTGTCTCAATAACCCAAGTGTTCTTAGATATCTTTCAGTTCCTATCAAACCCATCACAGACTCGCGCTATAAGCGAAAGCTATTATAGCGCGAGCATCGCTTTCAGTGGTGCATCGGAAGTGTGTAACCACAAAGTTGTGTAATTACAAGTTTGTATATTAAACTTCCCACTTTGCGAGTCCTTTGAATTAATTAATATAGAATTTCGTCGTGGGCTATTAATAGCTTCGGGAGTTTAAGTACATACAACATACATATTAACGTTACGTATTATTACAGTTAAGTATGATTTCCAATATATTTTACATAATTATGTAAATGTAACTTGATTTCCATGGCAGAGTTTTCCAGGGAAATGCTACGCCATGCCTGTTTCTGTGTAAACAGCATTGCTGTGTTTCGTTATTGGTGAAAATGTATCCTGGCATGCAGTGCAAGGTTTTGATTTGTTATTGGTATGGTTTTGTAATTTAAACATGAGAGATGTGAGCCTGACTATATAAAATTAAGCTACCTATTGTGTAAAAAAACTAAATGGATTATTTAGCAGGCTACCCACATTCGATAGAAACTCTCAACGTATCTCACTCTCAATCCTGTGCATCTTCAGAAGATATTGACTACAATTTTTTCACAATTGAACATTGTAATGTTTGCAACATTGGAGAGTAGAAAATTAATATTTGTCAGTCGAGGGATGTTGTTAGTAGTACAGACTAACATCACATGGCGTCCTGGTTAAAGTAGTTAGAACAACAACAAACAGTGACGTTCACACGCCGCCACATGCCGCAGTTGTTGTCGGGCGTGTTGTTTGTTGTTGGAGAGTGTTTACCGCGCGGTGCGACAGATTTACAGTGTGAAATATTGCGTTCATTCTCCGGCCGGGAAGTTCTGATTCGGACTGATTCCTGTCGTATTCGGAACGCTATTGGTACTGAAAATTGGTATGTGTACTCGTAGTACTACCAGAAAAATCACTGTTAAACTCGAGTCTCCTCTCAGAATGAGAGGGGTTAGGCCAATAGTCCACTACGCTGGCCCAATGCGGATTGGCAGACTTGACACAAGCAGAGAATTAAGGTATCCTGATGATGTTTTCCTTCACCGTTTGAGACACGTGATATTTAATTTCTTAAAATGCAAACAACTGAAAAGTTGGAAGTGCTTGCCCCGGACCGGATTCGAACCCACACTCTCCGGAATCGGAGGCAGAGGTCATATCCAGTGGGCTATCACGGCGGCAAGGGACATTTATATTTGGTTAGTATGTTTATCATTTTCCCCTTCATTTGATAATGTTAAGTTTTAAACAGAAAATAAAAAAAATCTGCAGTGAATGCTTAGAGAAGTGTCTTAAAAATATATTCAGAATTTCAGAGCACTCAAATAGATTTTTAAAGCCCATAAAATAGAGGAAAGATGGGAGCAGGAAATAGTATGCAATAGAAACGCCGTCGAAACAGCCCACGTCGTTCAAAAGTGATAAAACTTTAACGGGCGATAGGCTTTTACGGCGAGAACGCGCTCCGTTACGCATTGTTCAACAGGGGTACAGAAAATTAGCATTTCCCGAGAAAAGCGGCTAATGAATCGGTTGTAACATTTAATTAGCCAATAACGATAACTTTGTTAGCGTATTACCACAGAATTGATGACTATGGTGTCTTGGTACATGAAAGCACTACACTTTGTATTAGCCTTTTCCCATGCTATATATTTATTTATTCATTTTATTCTGGACGTGGTCTGCTTAAATCTATATAATGAAATAAAATTAAAATGTGTGTTCGTAATTTTAAAATTAACGAATTAAAAAATAAAAGAAGGTGACAAAGAAAGATGTTGTGCAAATGTTGTGTGCACCGTCACTTATCTTTTTTAATTAGGCGATATTGCAATCATTCAAGGCTAATTGATGCATAACGAATCTACTAATAGATATACTATAATACAATCTATATCAAAATTCTTAACGTATTGACGGCCTCCGTGGCGCAGTGGTATGCGCGGTGGATTTACAAAACGGAGGTCCTGGGTTCGATCCCCGGCTGGGCAAATTGAGATTTTCTTAATTGGTCCAGGTCTGGCTGGTGGGAGGCTTCGGCCGTGGTTAGTTACCACCCTACCGGCAAAGACGTACCGCCAAGCGATTTAGCGTTCCGGTACGATGCCGTGTAGAAACCGAAAGGGGTGTGGATTTTCATCCTCCTCCAAACAAGTTAGCCCGCTTCCATCTTAGACTGCATCATCACTTACCATCAGGTGAGATTGTAGTCAAGGGCTAACTTGTAAAGAATTAAAAAAAAAAACGTATTACGTTAACACATTATTTCACTATCCACCCTAAACCAATATTGCCAGTACGGCGTTTTTAGATAAATGATTTCCCAGAAACCGTCCTACTTAGAAACTGCGGCCTAATTAAAACTTCAACACTCGTAAGAGCGGTATAGGCTATAAACAGCCCGGTCGACACCCGGTGGTCCACCCGGGGCCGGCTCGTCTAGTGTGGTGCACAGAAATAGCTGAACATACTGTTGTGGTGGGTTTATTGCCCATTAAACTCGGTGTGGCCAAAATCGGAACATCTGTATCTATCCTTTTGTGTATTATGCCGATACCTATCCTGGAGCAGACCATGACATATTACTGAGCTTTTTAATCATCATGATCTTCATCATTATCAGCCGATGGACGTCCACTGCTGGACATACCATTGCATGGACCTCCAAGCACAAGTCTCGAGCCGCCATCATCCAGCGGCTCTTGCAACCCGCTTAATATCCTGGGTCCACTCCACCTAGTGGGCGGTCGACTTACACTGCGATTTCCGGTGCGGGGTCGCCATTCCAGCACCTTGGGACCCAGCTTTTTATTTATT
>NC_069101.1:14929616-15042908 GCF_947172395.1 Bicyclus anynana
ACAACGTCCCTTGCCATTGGATACATTGCGCCGTCGTCTTCTACTAGCTGTCTCACCGTACGCAATGCGTGGTAGGGGCTTGACGTGAGGCCAAAACAAACTCTGTTGAATTGGTAAAGCACGAGTGGATCACGTGGGTTGAAGCGGTATAAAAAGCACTGATAGCGACGATCTTCTTCGCGCATGACAATTTGTAAGAATTGTTCGCGGCAGTCAGCCGTCATAGCTATCTTATACAAACGAAAATTTAAAATAATTTTAAATAGATCTCCTTGCAAGTTACGTCCGGAATGTAGCAGGTCGTTGAGAGATTTCCCAGAACTGGATTGGCAAGAAGCGTCTACTACTAGCCTCAACTTAGTAGAGAGCTTGTCTTCCCGTATTATTCCCGTATGTGGCATGACATATATAGGGACAGGATCGTTGGAGTCATATAAAGGCGCGGGAGCAATATAGCCTTTCGCGATATATCCTTTTATGACATCGTCATAGGCTGACCTCAATTTCGTTGAAGATTCGAGTTTTCTTTCGAGGCAGTAGAAGCGTTTCTTTGCTATGTCCATTGTATTACCTAATGCATATACATCGTCCTTAAATGGCAGCCCGACTACGTACCTGCCAGTTAGGGGGTCGCGGACAGTAGTTGAAGTATAGAAATCTTCACATTCATCCTCATCGGGATGGTGTATAGGGGCCGAGGGCAATTCCTCAAGCTCCCAGAAACGCTTGACTAACGTGTCAATAGGTTCCTGTATTAAACAGCATGTTAAGGCATTGGTGTTTGTTAAAGGCAACGTGGGCGCATCGCCCATGAGCACGTAACCTAAAACCGTCTGCATTACTACAGGCGCCGACGGGTCGCGGCGTAGGGTATGGATACCCTCAGGGACCAGTAGATGCGGAAACACTGAAGCACCTATTAGGGCATCGATTTTGTCTGGTATGCCGAAATTTTCATCCGCAAGCGGAATGCCTGCCAGGTGCGGTAGGACGGACGTATCTACCGCAACTGTGGGCAATTTATCCGTCACTTCGTCGACAACAAGTGGCGAGATATTAAATTTTATATTATCGTCAAAACGAGAATAAAATGTTAAGTCAACCGTACTGGATTGAATAACCCTTTCCGCTCCGCCGAAACCTCTTATTATAGTACGTTCCGCTAACGTGATAGGTAAATTCAAACGAGCGCAGCATTCTCGCGTAACAAAGTTTGCTTGCGAAGCCGAATCTAACAAAGCACGTATAATTTGCTTATTGCCACTGTAGTCGTACACAACGACTTGCGCGGTCGCTAATAAAACTGTACGGGCGCATCGCATATCTCGTTTCGATATACATTCTTCATTATTGTATGGCGTAGCGCTGGCAGCGGAGCCTACGCTCGTAGCGCATAGTGCTACGTCGGTACGTTCGCCCGCTACGATTGGGGGCGTGGCTTGCCGTTGATCTACGGACGAGGCGCGCGCGCGCGGCGCCGTCGCTGCCGCGTTCGCGGGGTCCCGCGTTCGGTCTCCGGTTCGATTCCCCGTTGGAGCGAAATGCAGTCTTTTGTTGTGTTTTTGACCGCAAAAGCAATGAGCCGGGGTTTCGCACTGTCCTACTTTGTGCTTGATAGAAAGGCAGTTTACGCATGCATTTTTATCTTTAACGCATTTAAACCGCTCTTGGGGTGTTGATAATTTATTAAAATCAGCACACTTATAAAGATATGTATGTGTAATATTTTTACACAGACATTTACACGCAGGATTATCAACTGTACTTACATATGCTTGGTATTTTGGCACATTACCCGAAGTTGAGGGGTTTGATAATTTAGTATTTTTATTCTGTCGTGTATAGGACGTGGGTAAGGTGGAACCCGTTCTTTCGTATACCTTTGCTCGCATACTAACGAAGTCAACAAGGTCTTCAAAATTAGGTATTTTGTTACCCCACTGTAGTTCGAATGCGCGTACCGTTTCTGGATCCATCTTTTGTCTAGCTATATGTAGCAAGATAAGATCGGCCAGATTTTCAATTTTTAAGTTTTTTAAAGCGCTTACTATACTGGCAAACTTGTCAATAAACATTTCAAAGTTCGCTGCGGACGGGGTTTGAAAACCTTTGTAGTTGAACAGATCATTTAAATACGCAGATATTAACAAGAGTTTATCATCGAATTTATTTATTAAAGTCTGCAAAATAAGATTATAATTTTCCGGACATGGGGAGATTCCAGATATCGCCAGTCTTGCCTTACCCACTAATTTGGGTAATAGGTAAAATAGTTTTTCGGCGTCAGTGAGGGATGGATTATCATCTACAACAGACTTAAATGTGGTATAGAACATCCGAAACGTTCTAATGTCACCGTCGAATTCCATGATCGTTATGGGAGCTAACTTCGGTTTAGATTTTACTAGTGACATCGGAGTTTGTTTGTCAGTCGAGTAGGCATCTGAACACTTTGTATGGGTTCTCTTAATTTTATTATACAAGGTATCGAAAGCATAAAGACACTTATAGTCCGGTGTCGACTCCTCGTCTAAGCCTAGCAAACAAGCATTATATTGGTCAACTATAGACTCATATTTATTTCGCAACGAATCTATTTGTAATGATTCATCTAGAAAATGTTCCCTTTTATCGACGTTTGTGAAAAGATCTGGATCCCGTGTTAAATCATAAATATTTTGAACAATGCCAAAAATTGCCTCACGCTTAGCTATTAATAAAGTTAACTTAACGTCTTTGGTATCCGTTTTAGGCGGCATCGTAATCGAGCAACGAAAATAATAAAGATATTCTTTGTAAACGCGGGTATTTGCTAAAATCTACACTTCGCGTATTGCAAAATGCTCAGCAGCTAGCGTCTTTGTTAATTAGGTCAAGTAAAACCCAAACGATTACAATAGGTATACACGTCGCGTACTTAATGGCGCGCGGTATAACTTATGAAGGTGGCTACAGTATTTTGTCGTATAATATCGCATAAAATACTCAGCCGATCGTAATCTTATATCCTGATTCAAACTAATAAGTGTTACCGGAATAGTTCGAAGTAGATTGCGCGTCGCGTATCGTCAATGTTTGTATAAACGGCTACAGTAATCTGCCTTGTATAGAATGCTGTTCCGTTTTACTTCCACTAGATGAAAGCGGCGTATTGCTTGGTTAATATTATTTGTTTTAAATTATGTTAAATTTCTATAAATACAGAATATTTATTGAAGATGTATATAAATAAGCATACGAATCGTATTCTAGCTAGCCGGGGAGATCAGATATATGTGATTCTATGCCGATCTAATCGAGAAAATGATGACGCAATACCTAACTTATTTGTTTTACGTATTTTAAATGTTTTGTTACGAACAATTAACTTTAATTCCACGTATTAGAGCCTTTAAACTCGTATTCTAATAGGAAATTAGTTGTTAATATAGTTGATAACTTGATAACTTGTGTGTGACCAAACCGGTAGGTTTTAATTTTACCTATAACTTTAATTTTACGGTAAGGAACCAATACACATCCGACTCGTATGGACCACTTATGATGACGCCAAACGTTATTTTGGAATGGACTGTAAATTTAGAGTTAAATGGTGATAAGAGCAGGACTCTGATAGGATCTAGACGGAATAAGGCACTGACCTGAACATCCACGTGCACGTTTCCCGCCGTCTCCCGAGAGCTGAATCCGCCGCACCACAGGTTTATAAGACGTCACCATATATATTTGATAGCTCGGGGAATAACAGCACTTACGAAACCCCGAGACAATGGAAAATACAGTTTAGGCACACTTTTTACAATTTTACACCTTGCAATTACACCGACGACGGCCGCGTGCGTTTCTTCAATGTTCAAAAAGTCCACACACCCGCGCAATATCCGCGCGAAAAATGTTGCCAACCACAAAATGGTGTGGTCAGTATTTTGTAGTGTGCCTTATTTCAAGGTAAGGTTAGGGACATTGGGTTTTAAAATGGTTTAGGAGTAGGTAAGGAATATGGGTATATAAACGCTGGCGTAACCAATAGATAGTCCGTGCATTTAATATACTTAAATATCTATAACTAATTAAGGGTAGATAATAAGAGTACGTAGCAAGGCATTTTCTTGTCTGTCTGTTCACGCTAGTGTTTGTTAATATCGAAAAACCCCCTGTCTGAGTTTGAGGTGGGCTTTTCACGAAACATGAAGCATTAGGAAACTTCATAGCTTTAACTTTTTAGACATCGAACAACCTGAACCTGTCTTACGTTAGGCTTTTTCGAAGAAACTGAGTTTAGGCAGCTCCATTTTCTTTGGTATTTTTAAAAATCAGGACTGGAAACCTGGACCTTGTGATCTACAGCCGATAAAACCAACTACTGGATCAAAAAGGCAACTTATAAACATTTTATAAATTCCATGTGATATTTATCGCTATCGATATAAATCGTGGACATGAATGATTCAATCCGAGCCAACATCGCCGGCGTGACATCCGATGAACAACCTCGTAAACTCCGCGGCGGCAGCGATGTTATCCGCGATCGGTTTATGCGGTCGACGATCTTTGTACGAATAAATAAAAGCCAAGCGATTTATACGACTTTGTCTAAAAATTATGTCGACATGTCGCGTTTACCTTGTAACCGAAATGTATAATAACACTGGTTCAGCTTTATAAGATATTTCAGATGAAAATATACACCGCTTGGTTTATTTATGTGTTTATTATATATATATTATCAATCCATATTCGGCTCACTGCTGATCTCGAGTCTCCTCTCAGAATGACAGGGGTTAGGCCAATAGTCCACCACGCTGGCCCATTGCGGATTGGCAGACTTCACACACACAGAGAATTATGAAAATTCTCTGGTATGCAGGATTCCTCACGATGTTTTTCCTTCACCGTTTGAGAAACGTGATATTTAATTTCTTAAAATGCACACAACTGAATAGTTGGAGGTGCATACCTCGGACTGGATTCGAACCCACATATTCCTGAATCGGAGGCAGAGGTCATAGCCACTGGGCTGTCACGTCATCTTACTGTATTTGAAATATAATATGTAAAAGAAAAGGCCACCTCCTGATTTTCATGTTAGAAGGTTAGAAAATTTATTAGAAAGCATTGCAAGTGCAAAAAGTGACGTTTTTATAAACTTCGTCCGCATGGAATTCACTTTCAAGTTTTTCAATTCCCGCGAGAGCCATGGGTTTTTCCGGGGTAAAAGTAGCTCATGTGTTAATCCAGAGTAAAATCTATTTCCATTCCAAATTTCAGCCAAATCGCTTCAGTAGTCGCAAAGTATAGAAGTAAAAACATACTTACACACACGCACAAACTTTTGCCTTTATAGTATTAGTGTGATTTCAAAGAGGTAAAGGAAGGTATAAGTAACTTTCTATATTTTTGTATTCTGATAATACCTTAGCGTAACTCGATAGGCAATAAAACAATATCTCACGTAGAAGTTAAAATGGCAAAAGTTAAAGTGGCGGCGTGATTTCGATTGGATATTAAATTAATTCATCACGTAAGGGGGTCGCATCACCCCCGGATGATACCGAACGAACCCCTTACGAGGGGTACAGATACGGTGGGTGAGATATTGCCGCTTGGAAGGGTTGACGGCGCTTTACATTTATGATGTCTACATTTGCCTGAATTGTTACGAGCGATCTATTTAGTCTAATCTCAAGCAATGACCTAAAATAAAAACAGATGTTATTTTGACCAAATTAATGATGAATAATCAATTTAATTTTAAACCAGCGGACACCGTGTGACATTCTGTTTATCACATATCCTGTTCCAACCATGACTTTACCAGGTGGGAAAATTAGACAACACAAAACAACCAACGATAGGAGACAATGGAAGAGGAAGACAAGACAAGGGAAGCATTTGCCTAGCTGTGGGATGATTATAAATAAGCGTTGTTTACTTATTAAAGGAGATGGTCCGAAATTGTATTGCGCCCAGGATCAGTCATTGTACCCTGGCAGAAATAAAAAAAAATATTTTTTTAAAACTATTTATGATTATTCAAATCTACGAATTTACTTTAATTCTTTCGAAATAATATTCATTCTCTCCCAAGAATTGCATCACTATTACGGGTAATAATGGCGGATTCATGGCGTTTTTAATGCAGTAGTCGATTTGACGTTTACCTACTTTCAATTGTCACGTCATAGTTGCTTTAGGGGCGCCATCTTGATATAACTCAAAAACTTGGGTTTTAATTTTTATTTATTTCTTTTTATTAAGTTGGATTAATTCACTTATTTAGATTTTAATAAAATCCTTGTATTTTATAAATTTTAATAATACAAGGTACAAGAGTGGACCTGAAATGAACAATCTCCTTTGTTATCACCTAATGTAAGGCTTAAATAAACAGTAACTGCGACGTGAGTAAACATACATACAAACTTTCGCCATCATAATAATATCATCTCCTTACCCTTATCCCACTAAAGCCATCATAATAATATATAGGTGAATTAATGATGTTTGTATGAGTGTCTATATTCTATACGATTTCTGACAACAAAATATTAAAAAAATAAAGGTTTAATTAAAATTACAAGTACAGCAAGAGTTATGCGTAGACAGGCGTCTACTAGGCAAGCGCTTCAATATCAGGATGCAAGTCGATACAAACGTGTCATATAAATAAGTTGAGAGCTAAACTCGTTTGTATGATAATGGTTTTTGGCGCCGCTCATACACGACTCTATAGACGAACGTTGATATAATAATTATAGATACACACAACATGTTACTTAAAATGGTCAAAACATATATAAGAGAAATATTTAAGGGCGCATTAACAAGACCCTCAAAAGTGATATAAAAACAAAGGGTTTAAGATCTGGGATTAGAAATATATAACCTCATTTGTTATTTATTAGTGAAAATAAATAAATAATATTCACAGGGACATGACACAAATACCTAGAACTGCCACTAGGCACTTTGGTGAACCATTCGCTCGTTTCATCAAATTATGAAATATAATATAAAAAATCTATTTTTAAGTTTGAGCAACTGTTGAGGGTCTTGCCAGTTTCTTCTCGGCAGAACCTACCTTCCGAACCGGTGGTAGAATCTTTACAAATAGTCAACTGCCGTATCAAAAGTGCTAGTAAACTGAGCATACTTGAAATAAATGAATTTTGAATTTTTTGAATTTTATTAACATCACATTTATAATATTAGTATTCAAAGACGTTGCAGGTACATCGTATTTTGTTGGTATCGATGTCTCAAGGTTTGGTTTCTGTGGTCACACCCGATTTATATTCAGTCGTAAAGGGCTTGTAGCTGTCACTTGTTCGCTGATTAATGGTGTTTTGGTGCCACCATAGATTGTTTGTGGCAACAAAAAACTATTTATGACTTTGTGAGGAGCCCTAGTCATTTGACTTCTATACAAAATCTAATTTGACTTCCGTGTGGTGAATGAAAAAGCAATACGAAGAGCAATGAGTTCTTTTTATGAAGAATTTGCGACATAAAAGTCTTTATTCTGGCTATTTGGGACTTAGCTAGTTAATTGGATATTTTCGGGAAGTTTCCTATTTCGACCAGAATCAAATCGAAGTTTTATAAAATTAAATTCAAAAATTAATTCTTGATAAGGAAATCCAGCCCAGGTCTTTCCATAGAGTCAAAACTGGGCCAAAATGTCACCTCAAATAAAGAAAAAAATTAGGACGGAAAAAAGAAGTAGGTACCGAGACCGTATTTCTTTTTCAAGCCCTCTCTCTATTTTCCAATAAAATGGCATTCGAAGAAGTTTTAATTAATCCCGGCAAGTTATGAAGTGGAACTCATTTAGCGAAAGGGCCCGGCCGAATAAATTAACTTCCAAAGTCCTAAGGGTTCTTGCCCTACTAACTAAATTAGCTCCGATATCGTTTATTTTTATTGAGTTAAGCTTTTGATAAACTTTTACATATAAATAAAATTTATTCGTTTTATTACGTGCTGTATATGTCTTTGTTTCCGGTTCAAAGGTTCAGTTTTAGGACAAAAATTCAAAAAAATTGCCTGGAGTAACCACAAATATTAATAATGCAATAACTGATTGATTGACGTCATACTCGTTACAACGATCAGCCGAAAATTTAAAAATCAGAATGCTGCTGACTGATTAACCTTAATAAAGATAGAGAAAATATTATACTCAACTCAACAAAGCGGTCAAGGACTAGGGATCCGTTTACAATAAAAAATCATTTGAAAAACTAAAGCTCTGTAGATTTGCTACCACACCCACATTAAAGTAGTACCATTTAACTTGGTATTAAAAAACGCATAAAAATCCCGTGATGTACAGCGTTGGCATTTATAAAATCTACATTTTTTTCTCGACAAAAACATCCTTTTTTTGGTTTTATGCCCTCAAAAACCGGTATTTTGAGCACAAATCCGTTATTTATTTTATAAATACACATTTGTAATGTAACTGGTGTCCGGTGACCAGTTTTGAAATGGAACTTGTTTATTTAACGACCCACAAAAATAGAGAATGACGATATAAATATATTTTTTTATTATCATGTTTTTTTTTATATTCTGTTGTTATTCTCATTCGGGTGATCAAGTGGAAAACCTTATAATGAAGAATGTTAATTATAAAAAAAAAACTGTGTGTAATAGTAGCAATAGGTACTCGTAAGTACTCGTAATTTTAAAAATATTTTAATCTATGTAGTATGTATATAAAAATGAATCCATACATCCCTTGGTCATGCCATCACGCGTGAACGGCTGGACCGAATTCACTTTTTTTTTAATGTGTTTGATAATGTCAGGAGAAGGTTTTTATGATAGAAAAAATTTAACAAATTGAAGGAGTAGAGGTACTGGTAGGGTAGGGCCTACCCCTTCGGGGTACGGTAGGGTTAGTTGAAAATTTACATCGAGTTTCACGCGGACGAAGTCGCGGGCGTCCGCTAGTATATTTATAAATTCTTATCTATATTAATACACTTGACTAAACAAGCAGATTACTTACATCATTTTTAGGATTTTTTATATGAAATTGTAACACCTCGCTGGACAATGGACATGCAAGGAACAGGCACTTTATAGCTTTTGCAGCCTCCATATCACTTGATGGATCATTCGTGTATTTTACATGCATTTCGTATTATATGATCATGGTTTCGTGTATATAAATAATTCTTGATACATAAAAACAATATTATAAAGTACATTGTTGTAGCTATTTTTTATAGTGTTGACATTCACGCATACTCATACGCAGAAACTGTTTCACATTTACTAAGCGGCTATAATTTAGTCTGACGCAAACGAGGGCTTATAGCTTCTAATAAAGATGATTGGACATCGAAAACAAATACATTTCCGTAATTAGTTCAACTATAAAAAATCGGTCAAGGGTGAGTCAAGCTTATGGTTCTGTTTGAAAGAAGCTTAAATTTTTGTCTAAGTGAATATTTTATAATGCTTTTTAACATGCGACACAAAAAGAGGGGTGTTGTGTGAACGGATGAAGTGATTTAAATTTAGTTTTTTTTTGTATTAAATGTGACTTTTGTGCGAGTGTTCTTAGACATGGTTGATGAAAATTGGTTGTGGGGGGTGTGGGGAAGAATAACTGAATGTTTGGAATTATACTCAAATGAAAGTGCACTGAAAGAGAATATTGATGGCTTAATCGAGAGTGTAATTAATAATTTCATGACATTCGGGGTTTTATTTAAACTTTCTTATGTTATTTACAATCTTTTGGCAGTCATCGTATTCGCAACTGGTGAAAAAATATGGGACTTTTAACATAGAATAACTAATGAATACCGTCTTCTATAATAACTATTCATAAGTAGCTTAATAAATACACAATAAGAGATATCATGTATGATAATCTGGTTGTGTGTACAAAATACCAAAAGCACGACGAAAAGCGTAGAATTGTTACTTCTTTTGAACTTATTGGATTCATCATTTGACTGCCGAACTCTAAAACACCAAGCCTTGAAAATCACCGCCTGCTGACTGCTATTCTATTAGTACGTAATAAATACAAAATCACCAATTTGTTTTCCATTTTTTTCCCTTGAAAACATGTGTCTTCTGTACACCTTTTTATATTTTATGTTATCCTGGTTATTGATACACCTGCAAAATATGTTATAGTGATTTGATTGCGTAGTTTTTGTTACTGCCTAGTATATTAATTTTTTTTTTCATGTTGGTAATTTTTCTCATAAGCCAATGTTATCTGCATAATACTGCGAAGAAACTGTCAGCGGCAGTTACTCGTTTAGGTACACCACACTGTTCCAATGCGGAGGGTGATAATATAATGTTACTTTGTAATAATAATAATAATAACTAGCGGACGCCCGCGACTTCGTCCGCGTGGAAATCAATGTAAACTTTCAAGCCCCATTTCACCACTTAATGGGTTGAATTTTAAAATTTTTTGAATCCCATTATATTTAAATATTTTTTTTTATGATTTATGAACAAATTTTCAACACTTTAAACATGAAGGACTTTCAATACAAACTTTCAACCCCTATTTCAGCCCCTTTTCATTTTATTTTCGCAATAAAAGGTATCCTATAACCTTCTCCGTATTATGGTCTTAAACCGTGCCAAGTTTCATTTGAATTCATTCAGTAGTTTCAGCGTGATGCCCGAATAACAAAAATACATGGACAGACAGACAGACAGACAAAAATTAAAAAAAAATATTTTTAGCTTCAGTATCGATTATATAATGCTCCCCAACAAAAATTTTCAAAATATCTTCAATGTACAGAATGTACAAAATGTACAGAATTCGTATTATAAGTATAGATTCTAGATGGCGCTGTCGCCCGATAGGCCACGCTAACGTTTGTTGTTACAAATGGTATAAATGAAATCTCAAATTGCGAATAAATGTAATGAGGATTGTTTTAAAGAGCAAAGCTCAATAAGGCATAGCTGGCCGATCGTGGACTAAAACCCATGCCGACATGATAACTTTAGATAGGTACAGTGTAATGAAAAATGCATTAAAAGTCACCTGTTCATCGTCGGCAAAGCGGCAGTAAAAGTCGCGTATCGTTTTCACGTCGTATTTTTGAGTTTTACAACCTTTTTCCCAATAAAACTGTCGTAAGGGCTGGTGTGTGGGTATTTTCGGAGCGGCCCGGCACTGCGCATTAGCCATCTGAGAAATGGCTTGTTAAGAATAGTTTAAGATGAATCTTTAGTTACAGGCCAGGGGCACTCAACCTTTTGCTGTGTAGAAGTGGAGTACCAGGCTCCTGTTTCTGAATTTTTGCACTTTGGAAGTATTTAGGTAATGTTTTAAGCCTTTGTGATTCAAAAACTGTAGTTTCAGCTTAATTTTTCTGATAGCTCGCCTACGTTCTCCTACGTTCGGCTATGCTTCTGCACATTACAGAGGTTAGAGGCTCTCAACTATTTGTGATCAGAGTTTTTCAACTATTTGTGATCCGTTTATTTTACGTGCGTTTCATTTAATCAATCTACTTAACGCATTTACATGTGGTTATGATAGGTAGAGAAGCAGTATAAGAGTAAGCAGCTATAAATAAATATGCTTTAGTTACCAAGAAGTTCATAAATAATTAAATGATATATTTTTTTATTTACAACCTAATAATAAACTACAATTTATTAAAAAAATCTCAATTTCTTTCTACCGTTGTTTTTTAACCTTAACAAATTCTATTAGATACTAGCGGACGCCCGCGACTGTCCGCGTGAAACCCTACTACTCCCCTACCCTACCCAACCCCACCCTACCCCTACCTCACCCCTACCCTACCCTGATCCTACCCCTACCCTACCCCTTCCCTACCCTACCCCTACCCTACCCCTACCCTACCCTTACCCTACCTCTACCCTGCCCCTACCCTTAACCTACCTTACCACGCGACGGCGACGGAAGCTTAAAAAATTGAGTAACTTCTCCCGTTTTCCCAACATTTCCCTTCACTGCTCTGCTCCTATTGATCATAGCGTGATGAAAAGTATACTATAACCTGCCCAGGAGTATGAAAAATAATTGTACCAAGTTTCCTTAAAATCCGTCGAGTTGTTTGTTTCTATAAAGAACATACAGACAGACAAAAAATTTACTGATTGTATTTTGGAAATATATTTCATGTACAGAATTGACCTCTCTACAGATTTATTATAAGTATAGATTTCTTTGTTCTCGGTCGTCGAACATATTTGTCGAGCCCGCTCATTATGTTCTAATGTATGGTAATCAGCACTGTGTGTGACACGCATGCTGCACGGGACGTCATTGTCAGGCCGCCGCGCGTTCCCAATCATAACTTTATTTAATCCGACAATATTAATCGGTTTATATTCCATACACGATTAGCGGTGCCGTAAAATAGATGTCCGATAGTCTAGGAGTCGCTACTAAACGAAACGTAGTAGATACCTATTTGTTCAATCATTTTCATCTGTCGTCATTATCTTCATTTTATAAGCTAGCTCAGCTTGGCCTTCTATAAGAACTTGAACTAAATCACGATTTTGAGTCACCTGCATTTTGAGGATTCCTGCGACCGATTTAATATTGGTCAATCTTTAGAGTTGAAATGTTCTCATCGTCATCATTATCAAGCCATATTCAGCTCACTGCTGAGCTTGAGTCTCCACTCAGAATGAAAGCGGTTAGGCTAATAGTCCACTACGCTGGCCCAATGCCGATTGGCAGACACACACGCAGAGAATTAAGAAAATTCTCTGGTATGCAGGTTTCCTCACGATGTTTATCACCGTTTGAGGCACGTGATATTTAATTGTTAAAATGCACACAACTGAAAATTTGGAGGAGCATGCCCCAAGCCGGAATCGAACCTGATGACGTCACGGACGTGATCGGTGCGTGAGGGTGTTGCGCGTTTTATCACAGTTAAAAATTAAATTACAAGTGTTTAACTGAATCTAACTAGTGCAATATGTGCCTATACTTTAAATGAACAAGTGACATTGTTATCTCACCAAGACTTTACCTGGAAAAGGATTTAACGTGATCTATCTGTGTGCTGATTTATGATTTTTTTTTTCTACAAAGAGGGTACTTCGCAAGATTGGTATAATTTACAAACAAGTTAGTCTTGTATCAGCATCGCGCCATCTAGCATACCTACATCACAATTGTTGAATCAGTTGGCAAAGCTATAGTGTCGCCATCTATCAAGAGATAGCTGAACCACGTAACGGTAGACATCTGTCGGATATCAGTGACACTACGTGGAACATAGTAGTTTTCATATCAATATGCCAAAGTGCAGCGCTTGTGGACGCTTCTTATCGTCGGCAGGGGCCGTTAGCTGTACGAGTTGTCAGGGTCTATACCACGCGGGTTGTGTGGGGCTGGGAGAGAATGGTAAATTGCCGAAGCAATGGAAATGCCCCGAATGCCATGCAAAAAGACCAAAAAAGGGGAATGTTGATACCCCGGTAAAGGCGGCGGAAACCTCTTGTAGCGATGGGGATGAGGCGAGTACGGAACCTGAAATACAATCAGCACGCGTACACGTAGAGACGGTACAGTCAGCGGATTTGGGACGTGAATTGCGCCTCATTCGAGAACAATTGCAGTACATAAGAAATGAAATCAATGATTTCCGCACAGAGCTGCATGAGGTGCGAAGCTCGATTGCTGCCTGTAATCTGCGCGTTG
Organism: Bicyclus anynana; assembly: GCF_947172395.1. Taxonomy (NCBI): domain Eukaryota; kingdom Metazoa; phylum Arthropoda; class Insecta; order Lepidoptera; family Nymphalidae; genus Bicyclus; species Bicyclus anynana. The sequence goes on from NC_069101.1 coordinate 14,943,310, forward strand.
ATAATATAGATGATAGACTATTAGAAATTGAAAAAGAAACTATGGCCTCAAATAATAAAAGCATAGAAATCGAGAAGCTTGAATCTACCATTGCTAAACTTAAAGTGGATATAAACGACCGCGATCAGGACCTCTTGCGTGCAGATATAGAGATCTCAAACATGCCGGAAACCCGCGGAGAGAATCCTTGCCATACGGTCTCATTGGTGGCGGCCAAAATAGGAGTTGTCCTCAATGAAAATGATATAGTGTTTGCGGAAAGAGTAGGAAAGAAAGAGGAAGTTAGATCTGAAACTAGTGACGGGGCGCGTAGTCGGCGGATTGTGGTGCGGCTGTCGCGGCCGTCTCTGCGGGATGACTTTCTCCGCTGTGCCCGCACGAGGCGCGGCGTCACCACCGAAGGTTTGGAATTTAACCCTCCTCATAGACGTTTCTATATTAACGAGAGACTAACTAGAGCAAATAAACACCTATTTTACTTGGTAAGAGAAACAGCAAAACAAAAACAGTGGAAGTTCACATGGACAAAGCGTGGAAAAATATACGCCCGGCAAGGAGAGGGTAAAGCTGCACATCAAATAAAGTCCGAATCAGACTTGGAACGGGTTTTTGGAGATGTCGTAGTTGGGTCAGATTGAAACTGATGTTAAATATGTTTCTAACTAAGCTAACGGTTGTATCTATTAGTATTATTAAGAGGAATTTTAGATATTTAGTTATTTTTTTACTATTGTGTCCTATATCCATTTCTCTAAGATCTCTATCAATGTTTAGGATCTCTTTCAATGTTTCTTTAAAAGTAATGCACATGATTTTTTACAGTAGTATTTTACAAAGTAAGCAAGTGGCTGGTTCAGGCATGAATCTATGGTGTAACTCTCACAAGCATTGCTCTATCAGTCGAAAAGCGTCCTATATATTTGCGTTAAATTTCAGATTGTTACTTTATACTTTTATATTAATATTTATTTATAGTCTATTAGCTCCCCGACAGAAACACTGTAAAATAATATTTTATTCTGTAAGTTACTTCATTACAAGTAAAGATGGGTAATAAAAAACATTTCAAAGTTGGTGTCTTCAATGCCGGTTCCTTAGGAACGCGAAAAGAAGAATTTATTGCGGCAATGAGTGACATATCAGTAGATATTATGGCAATAAACGAAACTTGGATTCGCGAAGGAGAAGATAGCGTCGCACCTATAGTCCCGGGTTTTCGTCTGCGGCACAAACCTCGTCCTGCCAACGTAAAACGTGGACGCGGGGGTGGGGTAGGATTTTACATCAGAAAAGGGCTTAGAATTAAAATCTGCGATCACCCTGAGTTTAACTCGGTAGAGCAAATGTGGCTGGAAACTAAGATAAACGGCAAGCGTCTTATTATTGGTGTCGCATACAGGCCTCCTTGGCAGGATGTCAATGTGTTTTTTGATGCACTCACTCAGTCGATCACTACTTTCTCAGGATATGAGCAAACAGTACTTCTAGGGGACTTTAATATAAATTTACTCAATACTGCGGAATCTAAAACTAAATTATTTAAAGATTTTATTTTTAGTGTTAACCTTACTCAATTGATTGCAGAGCCCACGCATTTCACAGACCATAGCGAGACTTTAATCGACCTAATTTGTACTAACGCTAAAATCCGCGAAACTTCTGTTAATCATATTCCAGATCTTGGAAACCATGGCATAGTATATGTGACACTTGACTTAAAAAAAGAGAAAATTCCCCCTTGCTGGATAATAAGTAGATCCTTAAATGACATTAACGTAAACAATTTCAAACGAGATTTTAGCAATATAGACTGGCAAAATATAACGAATCAGACTGACTTGAATTGTATAGTATCCAATTTTACTACCGCTATTTTAAAAATAATAAACATCCACGCTCCTTCTAAGAAAGTTTTAATTAAAGATGAGTATTGCCCATGGATAACGTTTACGATAAAATGTATGCTAAAATTAAGAAATGAAAGTCATAAACGGTGTAAAGCGACCAAGGTAGAGTCACATAAAACTTATTACAAAGATCTTAAAAAAATTGTCTTCGAAGCTATGGAAGCTGAAAAATGTGCGTACTATAAGTATTTTATAAATCAACATATCAAAGTTCCAAAGCTGATGTGGAAGAATTTTAAGAAACTTTTAACAATGAATAAAAAGAAACATGACGAAATTCCCCCCCATCTATGTAATCCGGATTTGATAAACATGCATTTTCTTGACATACCGTATAAAAGTTCTGCTACAATTTCTACCTACACTTATTTTGAGTTCAATAGATTTGGGCAAAATACGTTTAACTTAAAGACTACGACTGAGACAGAAATTATGAAAATTGTTCAAGGATTAAAGTCAAACGCACTAGGATCTGACCTTATCTCATTAGATATGTTAAAGTTGACCCTACCACAAAGCCTTAGTTTTATTACAGATATTATAAATAGGTCAATTATATCCTCAACTTTTCCTGATTCTTGGAAAACTGCAATCGTCAGGCCTCTACCTAAAGTCGATTCGCCAACCTCTCTAAAAGACCTAAGGCCTATTAGCATACTTCCTTGCCTATCCAAAATTTTGGAAAAAGTCGTATGTAGACAACTGACTGAATACTTGGAGGAAAATAATATCTTACCTCCATTACAATCCGGGTTTCGTAAAAATCACAGTACTACTACAGCAATTATAGATGTAATTGATAACATCCTCTCGGCTCAAGATCAAGGCATGACCACGATTCTAGTGCTGCTTGACTTTTCCAGAGCGTTCGACTCTATAAACACATCGCTTCTTCTGTCTAAAATGTCATATTATGGATTTTCACTTAGTACCGTAAAATGGTTTAACAGTTATTTCTCAAATCGTAGTCAATTCGTCCAAATGAATCAAACAGATGGCAAACAATTAGTCTCTACGACTCTACCGGTTCTCAGAGGTGTTCCACAAGGCTCAATACTCAGCCCAATCCTCTTTGCTCTATTCTCAGCAGATATGGTCAGATGTATTAATAACTGCAATTACCACTGTTATGCCGATGATGTTCAGCTATATTACTCATTTCGGCCTCAAAATACACCTGAGGCGATAGCTAACATCCGTCAGGACCTAGAGAACATAGCTAATTGGTCAGATATAAATTCCCTGAATCTTAATCCTAATAAATCCAAATTTTTAATTTTAGGCACTAACCACAAACTTAGGCAAGTTGAAATGTTTAAGCCCAGTATTGATATTAGAGGTGACATGGTGGAAAGAGTGCGTGAGGTAAGAAATCTCGGTGTAATATTTGACGAAAATTTACGCTTTGAAAGCCATATTAGAAATGTAGTAAAAAATTGTTTTTACAGGCTAAAACTATTATATAAAATGCGTAGCTACCTCAGCGTTGAAGTGCGAATTCGTTTATGTGAGACCTTAGTGCTTTCAAATCTAAATTATGCAGACGCTGCCTACGGACCATGTTTACTTGCTAGATCTGCCAAGCTTATTCAAAGAGTCCAAAATGCTTGTGCACGATTCTGCTTTCCAGTGCCTCCCCGTTCTCATGTTAGTCCATTTTTAAATAGCGCTAACATACTTAAGATGGAGGCGCGGAGAAAACTACATTTAGCCACTCTAATTTTCGGTGTCATCTCCTCTGGTAAACCATCTTATTTGTGTTCACGTATAAAATGGGCCAGTCAAGGTAGTACATGCAGGCCAAGAGGAGCTCCACGTATTTCTTGCCCGTTTCATAGGTCTGCCTCGTTTAAGGGGACTTTTAAGTACTCAGCCTGCAAAATTTGGAACGACCTACCACCACCAATTAGACTAGCTAAATCTCTCACTGTTTACAAAAAATTAATTAAAGAACATCTCTTATTTCTACAGAAACAATAACCAAATATTTTGCAGGACAGTTGCTTTTCTTTTTTATGTATTTTTTTGTCCTTATTGTAGTTGTTTAGTAATCTTATTTTATTTTTTATTTATTTTTTGCATATAATATTAATGTTTGTCCTTCGCGCCAATCTAATTTCTAACCGACTTCCATAAAGGAGGAGGTTCTACGTTCGACTGTATGTATGTTTTTTACTTACTATAGACATGTGGATACATAATAGTATATTATTTTATCTATTTTAACGACGCAACGCTCTCCCGATCAGTCCGTGAGCTCACCCTGGGGTCATGCCTGAAAATCAGCGCTACAGTTACTTAGCTGTAGCATAGAGCTGAGGCAGCGCCCCATTCAGCCGAAGCCTTAGTATTAAGTTAGTATTAAGTTAGTATTAATTCTCATGTTTTTTTCTTATTTATGTTATGTTGTTTTTGGCTGAATAAATGTTTTTATTATTATTATTATTATTATTATTAACCTACACCCTCCGCAATCGGAGGCAGAGGTCATATCCACTGGGCTTTCACGGCTCTTCATTCAAGTAATCATATATGATGGAATAAATGGTATGGTCTAAATTGCAGTGGCCAACATGCTAAGAAAATTGTTGTTTGTAAGTCAGCAGTGGACGTCTAATGACTGTCAATGATGATGATGAACGATGGTGATGAGCAGAGAAAGTTGGAAGTTTATCAGGTTTCTGACTAGGTTTAAGTAAAAAGAAATAAATCTAAAAATCTTATTCCAGGACAATTTGTATTTCTAAGCGTAGTATTACAAAGCAAAAGTTACAATTTGAGCTGTCCCAACAAAATTTCGACGTTGATACGGAAGGTTTTGTACAGGTCTATTGGCTGTCACGTTGCTCTACAGAACACATAAGGAAGGACCCGACTATAGGTATAGATCCTGAAGGAGGCTCAACCAGAGTTTACCAGCTCTCAGACTACCGCGCGTTATTCAAGGGTCGTCGCGGGCGCAATATACAATGCTGCATCAATATTCACTGCGGCGTGGAAAGCGAACATGGTGCTGTATAGCTGCGTCTGCAAACGCAGCATAAGGCTGTGCTTATGATAATAATAACTTCATTCTGTATACAGCCTACAAACAACAGTAAGCAACTTTTAGTGTAATGAAACCAAGAAGTGCCTTAATAACTTCATACAATGTGTCAGTACTCTACTCATTGAGAGATTTTAGCAAAAGATCGATCAGAGTGGAGGTCCTTTGTTCACCGGAGTACCTTACCGTACCTTTGGTTTCGAAGATAGGCGGAGGCGGCATCTGGCCAATCGTCGTGAACAATTCTGGCCAAGCCACCCTCCAATATCTCAAATAATTATGTGGACGGTACCCTAACTTGTCCTCTCTGCTCCAGGACATTCGGCGCAAAAATAGGGTATTGATTTTTAATAAAGAAATTTACGCCTTGAGTGCCGATTATTGCAGAATAGTTATAGAAGGATATTTAAAATCAAGTGGTAACCTTATCGGTATATTTGTTTTTGGACGCACTGAAGAATGGAAGATGGTTTGGAAGGTTCGCTACGTTCATAATTGTATCCATCACATACACAAAGTTTGAGCAGCAGTGCAGTTCATAGATGCCAAAACGCTCATGAGGACTCATTACGAACTCTATTGGATAAGGAATTTTCCATTCTATACACTTTTACGTACTATGCCTGCTCTAGCTAAACGCCTTGCACGTCATTGTTGAGCAACATGGTCATAAATAAATATTTTGGGTCTAAAGACTATACTGTCAATAAAAATTTCGACGCTATTTTGGTCGGTTAAGAAAAAAACGACAATATTTAGTTTATCGTAATTTAGTAATGTTATGTTAGTCGTCGTCGTATTGCCAGAGGCAGGCCTCCGATGATGGTTTGTACGAGGATAGACTTCGGGTCGATGCGCGGTTTCCGCACGGAGCTTCGAGATGGCGCCACTGTGAACCTGCGCAAGATGGCCGCCACTCCCGCCATCGACTGCATCACGGCCATCCGCTCGCCTGAACAACATTAAGATAACATTCAATAGAGTAGCTTGAATAGTATCAATACGCTAACATTCTGGTGCTAAAGAACCAGTGTGTGCTAAGAGAATGAGCCCAAACTCGATGGGTTTATCTTATTTAGTTTAGGAGTTGCTATGGTCATCTTCCGATTCCATCATCAGGCCAGCTTAATAATACCATATTATTGCATCGGACGAACCTTGTCACAAATAGCCGTACATCGCTGAAATTCATGTGCCACCTACGTACTTTGAGCATTGTAGGAACTGTGCTTTTGTGTTCTTAGACTTATTGTCTCAGCTCCCAAGAACTCAACGATTTGTAACAAAACCCTTATCGTCAAAGCTAGATTTGAAGTGAAACTACTCACTAACTTCAAATATTGTTTTAACAATACCAGTATTTTGCATAATTAAATTAAAAAGCCAAAAATATAATTTGCCTATTCTTACCTATACACGATCGTGGTCCATCTCCAAAAGGCATAAATGTAAATTTTTTTATGTTTCCAATATTGTCAGGGTGGAATCGCTCAGGTCTGAACTCTTCAGGATCCTCAAAGTACTTTTCACTGCTGCTGAGAGCTTCTATTGACACTATTATTACGGAGCCGTCATCCAAGGTCACCTGGGTACCGGGTATGGTATATTTAGATGTTGTTCTTCTGATAATGAACCCGGGCGACGGAAGACAACGTAAGCTTTCTCTAAAAAAGAAGACAAAATAACTATTAAAATCCCACTTATCAAAAATGCCTTTGCGCTGTAAGAAATAACGAAGGCCTTCTAATAGAGGCGATATTAAAAAAAAATAAGTTTATCAGAGACACATAATTTACTTAATTCTTTAGTTACCTACCTGAAAGCCATTTCCAGGTATTTCATATCCCTAATGGCGTCATAGCAGAGTTTGCCGTTATACTTGGCGATAATTTCGTCAACTTCCTTCTGGCATCGCTCCTGAATTTCAGGATGATAAGCTAGGCAGTGAAGAAAGTAACTGCTGGCCGATGACGAAGTTTCAAATCCGGCAGCGAAAAAAACAAACACCTGCGCCGCAAGCAGTTCATCGTCCAAATCAAGTTCGACAATAGCCGGAGAACCATCAGGATTGCGATGCTCAATAGATTCCCCAACAATTTTGCCTTTCTGTCTGAGCTCTAAGAGAATATCTATAAAATCATTTCTACCTGAAGGTTGGTAGTTTCTCTGAGTCATGATTTCTTTGATGATTGACATGGTTTTGTGCTCGATTTCGGGTGCAAACTGTCGAGCATACTCAAAAGCTGAGGGAAAAGCCCTTTTCATCACATTAATGAATATATCCCTATTTGTATAAGTGAATATACGCTTGCCGAGTTTGCGAAAATCTGAGTTTTCTTCATTCAAAGCGTTCGAGTCGATACCAAAGCCGCACGCCCCGATAAAGTCGGTCGTGTATCTAGCCATCATTTCGCGTACGTCGACTTCGTCTTTCGTCGCCGCTTCATCAGCTAACTTCGTCAATTTGCCAGTCATTTCAACAATAAGTGGAAACATGGCCTTCAGTTTACCGCTCGAGAATGCCGGTGTCAACTTTTGCCTCATCAGTTTCCACGTGTCTCCCTCTGAGGTGAGTATATTCCTCATCAAAGGTTCCGTGAACTTCGTCCGGGGAATAAGTCCTCTGTGATGTATATCACGAAAGTCCGTCAGCAGTACATGCTTTATTAGTTCCGTATCAATGATGACGACGGCTGGGCTGTTCCCTTCGAAGAATCCAACGAATTTCTCATCCGGATGCGCCCGGTGGAGCGCAGCGAAACGTCCAGAAAGACTCACTTTATCAACATGCTGCCTCAGGTATCCCCCGAAGAATATCATCGGCTTCTCAAACTTGATTCCGCGCTTGCTGAAGAAATCGAAGTTTCTTGTCCCATAGAAATATAATGCTATCACAACTACTACTATTAGAAGCTGAATCATTTTGGAAATGCACGTAAATTACGTGTGTTCACGAAATCAGTTGCAAAACGAAAGGATTTACTCATTATTGTATCTCGCGATAAAATTTAATTACATTTTTGAAACACCGGAGAAAAGTTTACGACTTGAGACGATACGACAAACGTAAATTTTAAATAATAAAGATGTAGATCTCAAGTGTAAAGGTTGGTCCACCATTTTTACAGCTACAAATTATTTTCTACGAATATTACACACATAGTAATGTTGTATGAAAGCATGATATTTACAATGCTTTTTATGCTTTTAAGCGTACCTGTAACACCGGAAGTTTAAATTTTTCAGTCTAATATTTTGAAATATAAGAAGTTGTTTGTTACTAGTAAACATACATTTAATTCTTATTTTACCGGCTTCAAGTCGATACTTCAGAAGCGCACATCGTAAAGAAGCATCTTTAACTCTTCAATAGCGAATAAGTCAACGGCGTCTTCTATACGATGTCGTATCGGAAATTGTAAATAAAGTCTTTATCAAGATATCAATCATTAAATATTGATCGATTTTATTTAAGTAGGTGAACGTGTGATGACATAGAGATTAGATATGTTCCGTACCTTATTAACGTTTCGTCACTTTCAAAACAGAAGTGTATTTATTTATTTATTTAAACCTTTATCTATAATAATATTACACGTTTATGCAGAAGAGTTAGTAAAAAGCAAAAAAACGTCCAAACTTAGTTATTGGCTACCTACTCGTATCATACTTACCTATGGTTAGGAGCAAAGCCTAACTTTCAGCTTTCATAAAATGAGGTAGGCTATCACAGGTTCTCGTTTTAGTAATGAAATTATAAAATAGACCAGAAAAATGTAAAAATCAACACCATTCTTATGACCCCGTTTTAAAAATCGATTTAAATACATTAAGTGGTGAATTATTAATATGTATGTATGTTGTAATCAAAACTCAATTTCGTTTAGTTCAGCTAAACACACAACACACAAATTTTGATAATAACATATTAGATGTTTCAACGCGGGTAGCCCACATCAGAACAAGCTCAGCCATTTACTAAGTTTTACCATACTCAACTCAGGCATTTACTTTTGTTACCCCCCGTCTCACAATATTATTCACTAGCCACCGCCCCGCGGTTTAACCCGCGTAGTTCTTGTTCACGTGCGAATACTGGGATAAAATATAGCCTACGACATGCACAAATAACGTGGCTTTCTGGTGGTAAAAGAATTTTTAAAATCTTCACAAACTCTACCTCTTTATAATATTAATATTAATAAAGATTAGTATATTAATTAGTATAGATTACTAGCGGACGTCACTTCAGCAACTTCGTCCATGTGAAATTGATTTTTTCACGAATCTAACTTCTACGAAGTAAGCAACAATTTTTTCTGGAATTAAAAGTCGCCTATGTATGAATACAGGATAATTTCTATCTCCATTGAAAATTTCAGCTCATTTGGAAGCTACGGCGTGAAAGAGCACCTAACAAACACAGGCACACCTATGATTTAGAAATAAATGCAGGGCTAGGCCGCCTTCCTTTTTATTAGGACCGACAAAGACGTACCGCCAAGCGATTTAGCGTTCCGGTACGACGTCGTGTAGAAACTGAAAGGGGTGTGGATTTCATCCTCCTCCTAACAAGTTAGCCCGATTGCATTTTAGATTGCATCATCACTTACCATCAGGTGAGATTGTAGTCAAAGGCTAACTTGTAAATAAAAATATAATAAAATAAAAAAAGGAGACGGGATAAAGTCTTTTGCTTTCTTCTACGAATCGAGATGTGGGAGGTGTAAAAATATGAATAGATTATTAGAAATGGATTATTCTGTGTTAGGGACTGGGGTAAGAGGACGGTACGGTATACCGTATTAGCAGTCCGAGTTGTAGGTAAACACAACAGTTAGCATGCGTAATACGTTCATATTGTTATTTTTACTTGGACCGGTTTCTATTTGCCTGTAGCTCTTAGTTAGCCTTCTATAGGATTGTGCTGTTTCACATATTGCTATTGTTAGAGTGAGACGCACAATGTTTTGATTGGAAACTGGTACTCATATTTATGCAAATTGGTACTGGAGTGGTAAAATTCAAATATTTTAACAATCTAAAGCTAATTGAAATCTGCTAATATTTACGATTTTTATGTATAAGGTGTTTGAAAAAAATATTGGGCTAAAAATTATCTATCACTAATACAGCGATAGGAAGGATAGGAATACAGCGATAAAATATAGCCTATAGCACCCGAAGGTAGTCTAGCTTCCCAACAGTGAAAGATTTTTTCAAATCGAGGCACCTGAGATTTAACACCTATATTGGTGGACAGCTATGCAGGTTCTAATTTTAAATGACACGTTTACATGCCAATGGATTGGCATATCATTTGGTGTTATGTATGACATATTTACATGCCCTATTAATGGATAGCCACTTAACATTTGGTGACTCATCTGCTTTTTGCGTCAATTTATTAGGAGCTTAATAAAAAACTGACTTTAGTATTTGTTGTTACCTATAGCGAAAACAGAAATAGATCTGTGACAATTTCAACTGTATGACAACGGAGTTGAGAGTTGAACCCTATTACTGAGAATCCTCAGTAATCAAGGCTCGTTTTACCCTCTAGGCACGGAGCACTAACAACCAACCCTACCATTTTTTTTACACGTTAGCCTAACTAGCCACGGCCGAAGCCAGCCAGACCTGGACCAATGAAGAAAACCACAATCAGCCCAGCCGGGGATCGAACTCAGGACCCCCGTCTTCTAAATCTACCGGGCATACCACTGCGCCACGGAGGTCGTCATTGTCCGATGGAAAACGTTTGGATAGATGCTTAAAGGTTTGCTGATCCAACCAGCAACTTTCAGTTGTTTTTGTTTTAGTCTACACGACGTCGTGTCGTATGTCGTTGTCGTATCGTCGTGTCAACAAACAGAGACCGCCGAGCGACTTTCCAAACCACCTCCAGTTATGTTTATTTTGGTGTTACAAATTAATGGCACCGCTTACACAGCAGCGTACCACGACGCATTGTTTCTTACATTTTGAAGTTATAAAAAAATATTTATTTATTTATTAGGTCCACCAGTGACTGTTTCAGCATTTATACAACTACAATCTAAAAAAAACACAAACACAAGGTTCTGCACAATCAAATGAAGGCATGCATATTTCCGTAATATTAAAATAAATTAACGATTACAAATAAAATCAGTTTACATAAGAAAAAAAAATAAACAACAGCATTGTTGCTAAGCTGATGCCCGACTTCGTCTGCGTGAAATCACGAACCACAATTTTCTTTATTACATTTTACGAACCTATAAATCTTCCTTTTGAATTACTCAATCCATTTAGAATTAATATGTATGAATGTTTGTTTATTATGTATCTTTGTTACACCTAGAACCTACATAGAATCAGTACCGAATTTGAAAAATTCCATATCAGTCTATTATATTAATAATATAATGTTGTAAAAGTAATAACCCGTGATAGCCCAGTGGATATGACCTCTGCCTCCAATTCCGGAGGATGTGAGTTCGAATCCGGTCCGGGGCGTGCACCTCCAACTTTTCAGTTGTGTGCATTTTAAGAAATTAAATATCACGTGTCTCAATCGGTGAAGGAAAACATCGTGAGGAAACCTGCATACCAGAGAATTATCTTAATTTTCTGCGTGTGTCAAGTCTGCCAATCCGCATTGGGCCAACGTGGTGGACTATTGGCCTTACCCCTCTCTTTCTGAGAGGAGACTCGAGCTCAGCAGTGAGCCGAATATGGGTTGATGACGACGAAAAGTAATAACAAAAAAACAATATTTCACAAAATACCATCGTTATGGGAGGTAATGTGTGTTTAGTAAGTGTTTTAACAAAAAACAAACTTTTGTTTACGTATACAAACTAATATTGAAAATATTTGCGTATTACAATTATTTTCCATTTGACTCTCTCAACTTAAATCTTGACATCTAATACTGGAGACATCATGACACCGCATTTAACACGGACATAATTATATTGGTCTAATGAATGTAAGTTGTTACAGTGCGGTGTGAGCGGCGGCCTCGCCTAACGAGACACCATATTTTGGGCGGTTGTTGACGTTAATAGGCAGATTTATTTATATTTATGTTTCCTCGTGTTACGGACGTACGGTATACTGACCGAACCCCATGTACCCCATCCCAACACATGGCTTTTTACCTCAGCTTTTCTGAATTTTTTGTGCCTTCTTCAAACTTTCAAACTTCAACTTGACATTGAACTTTATAGCGCTTATGAAATTTCGACTTCTTTTGTTTATGTCCATGGAAAGCTATGGATAAAAGCAAAAGAAGTCGAATATTTTTATTTCACTGAGCGAGCAAATACGACTTTTCTTCACTGGTTCCGTAGAGCTAACACATCATGTTTGAGTGAGAGGTGAAAAATTTTTTTTTACCTCGAGTCTATAGCGCCTCATAGTCGACACGCCTCACGTTTTGACGGCCTCCGTGGCGCAGTGGTATGCGCGGTGGATTTACAAAACGGAGGTCCTGGGTTCGATCCCTAGCTGGTCCGATTGAGATTTTCTTAATTGGTCCAGGTCTGGCTGGTGGGAGGCTTCGGCCGCGGTTAGTTACCACCCTACCGACAAAGATGTACCGCCAAGCGATTTAGCGTTCCGGTACGATGTCGTATAGAAACCAAAAAGGGGTGTGGATTTTCATCCTTCTCCTAGCAAATTAGGCCGCTTCCATCTTAGACTGCATCATCACTTACCATCAGGTGAGATTGTAGTCAAGGGCTAAATTGTAAATTAAATAAAAAAAAAACCTAAGTATCTAAGAACACTTGTCATCAATACAAATCTAACGATATCTTAATTACTTTAATCCGTTCAGCGGTTTGGAAGATATGAGCTAATTAAGAACATTACAAAGTTACAAACATACAAGATACGCGCGAAAAACATAACCCTTGCAAAAATTAATAAACGTGTTTATTAATTTTTGCAAGGGTTATTTTTTAACCCGACTACAAGAAGATTCTTCTAGTCGGTTTCTTGTAGTTGCGGAATACTGTCCTAGATGGCGCTACAACGGAAATGTTTCAAATTAGCGTTGTGTTCTCCCGAGTAATATAAGTATGCGATACAAATACGCCTTCGATGGTCTGGATTTATAAAGTTTCTTAGTTCGATTCCTATGATATTTTTGAAGTGGTTAATGTACGTAAATGTACATCACATTAACCCCGTAATCCATATATCTAAATATCACCTATTATTTTGTCCGAAGTATACTGTGTACATCATCATCATCATTATCAACAGAGTCAAATGCTGAGCTCGGGTCTCCTCTCAGAATTAGAGGGGTTAGGCCAATAATCCACCATGCTGGCCCATGCGGATTTGCAGACTTCACACACGCAGAGAATTAAGAAAATTCTCTGGTATGCAGGTTTCCTCACGATGTTTTCCTTCACCGTTTGAGACATGTAATATTTAATTGTTAAAATGCACACAACTGAAAAGTTGGAGGTACATTCTCCGGACTGGATTTAAACCCACACCCTCCGTAATCGGAGACAGAGGTCATATCCACTGGGTTATCACGGCTCTAAAGTGTCAGTGGAACTATTTCCAGACAAAGTTCGGATAATTCAACATTTTTGCCCCAAAACGAGAGTACCACTTGGTGGGAAGGTATTAGACAGCCATTGCCATGTGCCGTGAGCGACTTATATAGATTAAGTTTAACTGACAACTTTTACGAGACGTTTACGAGCATAAAGATATACTGCAGTTTTAACTTTTACTATTAACTACAGCTAAAATAGCTTGGATGCGTTCACTAATCCCTTTTTTGTTATAGTTCATGTCAGTGGCGTGCCTTAAGGGGACCTGTATCAAAATTAGTTTGGGGCTCATTGATAGAGCGGCAGTTCCCGAAAAATTCTTTAATATTTATATAATTAGTATTTGATTTACCCCTAACTCTTTCATAACAGTGTAAAATTTTTAAATACCAAAATGTGTTTGATGACGTAGTGGTGCAGATCTCTGCGATGCCTAGTCCTGTGTTACGACGAGACTCTATGACTCTCCAGTGACCTAGTCATCAGGCGACGAGACAAAACACAGTGTATTTTAGTCGGTTGGAGTCAGACATAACCCTCTTGCCTTCTGAAAAAGGGAAGTATTCTCACCACGCTTACATCTGCCGCTCAAGAGGAATCAGCTGTGCTGTACCTATTTCGATCTAGAAAATATAATTTTTATATTGCATTAGTATTATCGGTACAAATCATACTATCCACCCGTCCATACATACTATATACTATATACTTAATATTATAAATACAAAAGAAGTCTGTCTGTAACCTTTTCATTGCTACACCGCTGAACCAATTGGGAAGAAATTTCGTTAAGAGATAAATTGAATCTTGGAGCAGACTATTTTTTATCCCGGAAAAATTCATGGTTCCGGCTGGTTTTGTTAAATAGAGATCTTCATGCACACGGAGTCGCGGGCGTCCCCTAGTATGTCATCAATAAACGTGATCGTTCTGCCGCAGACCCACGCTATCATTGTTATCACCAGCGGCCTTCAATGAACGAAAAACAAGATAAAAACACACAAGGCCCATTCAATTTGATTTTATTTGAATAAAATATCCCAGGAGCGTGTGGATATTTTACATCAACCTAATAAACATTTGCAAAAACGCATTTTCTGGGTTCTAAGCAGCACCGGTATGAAGTAAATTTTAAAATGGAGCGATATCCAATTATGGCGCCTCTCCTGTTTGCTCCTAATAGTATGGAGATACCTATACCAAATTATGAGTGTAAAGTAAGAATGGAACGCGAAGATCTTGACCATACTCTGGGGTGACCAATTGAAAATCAGGCGCAGTACCGTCAACGGTTAACTAGGATTATCATTTAGGCGCTCTCTAGGATTTGGCTAACAAACAATAACAATAAAACATTATTGTAGTCTTCTTTTGTAATAATATAATAAACTAGCTGATGCCACCCGGTTTCACTCGAGTGGTTCTCGTTCCCGTAAGATTACGGGGATAATATATAGCCTATAGTCTTCTTCGATAAGTGGGCTATCTAACACTGAAAGAATATTTCAAATCGGACCAGTAGTTCCTGAGATTACCGCGTTCAATCAAACAAACAAACAAACTTTTCAGCTTTATACATATATTAGTATAGAATATAGATAAAACAAATTAACGGTTTTGCGATTCTTTTAATTTTTTTCGTTTTGTTCTTCTATAGCTTCCATGCTCAATGCTGTCAGAATCGAGAAAGATAAGTTTCGATGATGATGATAATGATCTGTGGTAGGAGTAAATTATACACAAACAGACAAACATATTTCCCACAGTGTGCCAGTTACAACAAAATACAATTTACAACATTATAACGATTTTATGTAAATTGTGGATCTGTATAAGAGCATTAAATAATTAATTCAGTGGCTCCCAGTCTAAACTAATTGTATATTGCCGTTTATATATCTAAATTGTGTACATCAAGACCATCTCTAAATCCCTGCATACGATATTCGCCTCTAAGATACTCATTTTAGGAGTAACATTAGCTTGCGTTGTTACATTAATGGTGGTAGCACACCGATGTAAACAAGGCTCATTGTATGGAATCACAAGGCCGTTTAATTAGCATAGTGAGTACAATTATCCAGTGTGGGCGCAGCACGCAGTCGACTGGTTCATAATATGGTCATAATTAAAATATTGTTCAAATTAATTATGTGTTTAAGTTTATGTTTTATCAAGATTGTTGTCAGTTAGTTGTAAGGTGCTTATGTAGGTGGATTGAGCCATTATCTGATCTGCTTAAGTGTCATCATCACTATAAGATTATTTTAACGATCCATTATTAGGCTGCCATCCTTACAGGAGAATATGGAGCTTAAGCCCACCACGCTGCTTAAAGCGGGTTGGCAGGTTTAAGGTAATAATGTTAAATTCTCTTACCGCATTAATTATGACACGGAACAACGGCTTAGCGTACTTTCCAAAACAAGGGGGTAAAAGGACCAGCATTGCAACTTGCGGGTGAGAATTTTTGCTGAAAATGTCTTGAAAATATGAAATTCCATGTCTTTGCCAGATTTTATCCATTCGTTTCCGGCTATCTGAGGGATACCACCGTCGTATTGGTCTTCCAACATTTCTTTTTCCTAATAGACCATTTCCATCATGTTGTTTCAATAGTCCATCTATTGCCCACATATCTTGAGATGTGTCCGACTCATTGTGCATGGATAAGAGCATCAGTGACTTTAGTTTTTTGTCAGATGGTCACATTCTTCACTTTATGAATTTTCCTAATCTTCAACATGCTTCTTTCAATTGCTCCCTGAGTTCATTTAATTTGTTGTTTTCTTTTATTGTAAATATTGATATTGCTAATGAACTGTTGAGTTTGTTGCCGGCTCTTCTCATCAGAACCTGCCTTCCGAACCGTTGGTACAGTATACAAATAGTGAAACTTGACGTTTCTAAAATGTTAAACTAAGCCCATTTGAAATTTCAAATTAGGAAGGATGATGAATGATGATGATATAAATAGTGGAACACTACATAGCAACGTCTATTAAAGAACAGGGCATGTTCTCAGGTCGCTATACTCATTACCTGCTATGTAGTGTGTTGTTGTAACCTTTCCTACCGAAAAACAGACCGCCATACAAACTAGCTGCCAGCTATTTCGACACGCCACTCATACTAGCATGCTAGTTACGTGTGTGTACAGTGCATGCACACATGCATACAGTATCTATTGACTACGTGTATATGGAGAATTTGTCAGTGTGTGTAAGCTGTTTGTTGGGTTAACGAATCTAATATTTGTTAAGATCTTTTATGATAGAGATAATCTAGGATAAGTGACTATTTAAGCTGCCATGATGTATTTAGTAGTGCCTCTGTGACAGGGTGACCAGGGGAGTATTTACATTATGTATATTTCTGGTGAGTAGCATCTGAAGGGTGTAGATGCTGGTGTTTTACAGGCACATTCGGATTATTATAGGAAGGAAGACCTAGCGCTCTAGTGAGCTGTTGAAATATCCTGATAATGATGATGATGAATTTACTTCCTAATAAGTAATTTAGACATTTATTTAATCAACTGTTAATCACGGAGAACATTGAAATTAAAAAAATATGAATTCTACCTCGACTAATAAACACTATCTACCTACATTTCTACCAAGAGGAGCAGCTATTTATCATTCCAGTGAGCAGGGATCGAACCACGACCTCTCGGTGATGAGTCCGGCCACGTCACCGTGGAACTATTGGGACATCATCATATAAATCAATGGACGTCCACAGCTGGGCATAAGGCTCTTGTAAAGACTTCTGAACACCGCAATCACAAGTCTTAAACAAACAAGTGTCCAACAGCTTGCTGTTACCCGCTGGATGTCATCGGTCTAACCGGTGGGGGGTTAACCAACGTTGCGTTTTCCAGTGCGGGATCGCCATTCGCACCTTGGAATCCCATCGGCTCTTCGAACTACGTGCTCCGCCCACTTTCATGTATACATACAAGTTAATGTTACATTTTATATTTTCAATTCATATCGCTTTCTCACCTCTAACCATCTAGAAAGTAAGCAAAATATCAGTTTACCTGTGTGCACGCCAGTCTATGCACACACGTGCACGCTCACGCGCAGTAATAGTTGCAGCTGTGTGCGTGCTGCAGCTCAGCTGGCTGCACTTGTGTGCTGTAGCCTCCAATGCGCGGTCGATGACCGTACCAAAGATTATGTTAACAGATGGTGTCGGATTTTTAGATTGTTTATACTTAAAGACTAACACTGTATATCTGACTTCTCATTAGCATGTTACTGGACCGCTGGGTATGACTACAGTAATGACGAAAACTACAATGGACAATGTAGCGAGACAAATCGGAGTATTATTTATTCATTCATATGACAAGTAGATTTACAGGACCGCACTTTTTTTGCTCTGCTTTGCTCTCGCGATAGAGGACTCAGGTCGAAGATTTACTCATATTGTAAAGATTTAATGATTAATCTATAGTAATATTATAAACCTGAAGAGTTTCTTTGTTTGTTTGTTTGATTGAACGCGTTAATCTCAGCAACTACTGGTCCGATTTGAATAATTCTTTCAGTGTTAGATAGCCCATTTATCAAGGAAAGCGAAAAGAAAGGAATTATTCCCGTATTACTACGGAAACGGGAAACACGCGGGTGAAACCGCGCGGTGTCAGCTAGTAAATTAATAAAACCCTTTATCATTTATTTAAAAGATTATTTTCTGAAATTAGAACATTAGTATTTTGATCACGACTCCCATTTGATTACAAGATAGCAGTCTAGTGCAAGCATATATATTTAATTAATTAATTATTAAATAATTTCTTTATTTATTCAATTCAAGTACTTATCAATAAAATTTTTACAAATAGAATGTTCTCTATAGTTTTTTAAGGAGAAAGGTTTTTATTCATGTTTATTAGTTACGCCAAAACTTATTATTTATCAGAGCTTTCATCTTCGTCTGTTTACCTGTAGGTGGAAACAAGAATGTAGGTTACACGAGCCGCATCTGCATTCATAATCTTTGTACCCTAGCAACAGCGTAGTTCGGTAGTCGAGCGGAGCGGTTGCGCAAGCGGGTTCGATTCCAGTCAAGGCTCGATCAAACAAACAGCGTCGTTTCATCCTCACGGGACGATGACGACATTGCGGCGTTTTTCATAAAGTTTAAATATTTAATTTTGCAAATGATACGATTTATTTCATGATCTTTATGGCGGTAACGGTTTTAAGCTTAACTTAACGTTGAAGCTGTATAGTAGAGAACTGATTTTAATAATAATAAGTAGTTCAAATAATTAATTATTAAACAGCAATAAAGGCTTATTTTTTTTTAATTACCAGGTCATGATATACAAATACTTTCCAAGTTGGCTCGATTGTTTTGTTTATTATCAAGGGGGAATCGCCGTTGAAACTATCGTTCAATAATGTCTGATTTAAGTAGATAAGTGGTATGTATCTAGGCAATTAATAGAAAATTGTTTCAAGGGAAAAAAGTGGGAGTGAAATTATGTATTTTAAACTAGTTCAGCCGTTCTAGAATATTTCCCGGACAAACAAACAGATATTTAGACTGTAAAAATTAATAAAAGGTATGGTAAGGTAAAAATTGTTTATGTTTCGTGTACTTTCGTGTATTTGAAAAAAAAAACCATTTTTCTTATATTGCTCCAGTGACTCGTCAAACCCTCATCAGCAACTGTAACTACAACTAAAATTCTAAAAATACTAGTTTCTTGAAATAATAAATTTACTAATTTAAAGTTTGAAAAAACTTCCTTCATATTATGGAAAGTTAATTAATAAATTGAGATACGGAAAACCAACTAACTGTCTCGTTGGTTTAAAGCTAAGCTGATGTGGTTTTGGATTTCGAGGGCCTGGGTTCGAATCAGGGTCGGGCTATATGAGATACTGAGTTTATCTAAAATTTTAGTTAAATTTTCAGCCCGGAGAGCACATTAAGCCTAGGGTCGTTGACGAATTCACATTATCACTCTAAGCCCGCCAACCCGCATTAGAGCAGCGTGGTGGGTCTGAGCTCCATATCCCTTCTCCTAGGAGGGAAGCCTGGCAGTAGTGGGTCGATAAAATTGGTTGATAAAGATGATGGAAAAAGACTATGTAAAATCGTATAGCTGTCGTGTCGTCGTCTTGCGATGTAAACGAGCTATTGTTGTTTACGAGGCTAGGCTAAGCCAGATAGATATTAGAGATAACCTTACCGAGTTGTTATAGTACATTGTATTTAAAGTGTACTATATTGTAACGGTAGGTTTATAAACGACGGACTGTTTTTTCTATTTAGTTATTATTTTCGCGATGAAAATATGAATCCACACCTCACCGTCACAGATGATGGACTTTCATAGACAAAGGCCTTTGTAGCGTATGTCTTGAGCCGCCTGCGTGCTTGTGAGGGGTCGACTAACACTGCGCTTTCCGGTGCGGGGTCGCTTCCTGTAAATCATAATTACCTATTTTTATTTTCATAATACAATTTCTGTTTTTTATGTACTTGTGTGAAGATGAAATACGACCCAAAGTAACGGGTACCACGATAAAAAGAAAATTATTGGCGATCGTGGTAAGTAACCGTTAAAAATTCAAACATATATAATTTAAGTAGGTATGTCTAAAATGCCTCCAAGCATCTCTATCATCAAAAAATTCAATTTTTTTCATCGCTCTTTAAAACTAGACGTGGATCTGACGAAGTGATTTAATAATCACTTAGGATCAATTAAGAGTTAAAACAAGCGTTTTCTCGCTTTTTTGTGACTATTCAGCAACATTGTAGAGATCATTATTTTTATGCTAAACAGACAGCTCGTGCGACAACGATCTCACTTAATGGTAAGTGAGATATGGCACACACGAGAGATGCGTGTGATAAACTTCATTGTTACTTACGTCCTTTTAAGGTCCGAGTCTCACAGAAGACGCCCAGAGACCTGCAGTCTTCTAGTCAAGGAACTCTGGCTGAAATTTCTGCGCCCGCAAAAATTCCGATCCCATTAAGAATTGAAGAAAACTTCAAAAGTGTTACACCGAGTCGCTAGATGCGAGGCTCCAAACCGTTGAATTCAGAAGTTCACAGCCTCCGGTCCAACAGGGAACAATCATGGTGATTATGATGAATAGGTAAATGTTTTGTTCTAATATGGTAGTCGACAGCTGTTACAGTGCACTTCATTGCCGATGCAGCGCGGCGTCTGCTGACAGCACGCACGCGGTCAGCATAATGCAGCCATAGGTGACACACACACATGACATGCATGACAAATTGCCACCATCCTACCACCATAGACTAGTGTCAGCGATTATGTGTACATTGGTGGTTAGCCTATGCAGCTACTAATCATGGGGGTTAGAATCTCTGAGTCCATGTACTTACCTACAAATATTCGATTCTTTATACTTTTCGAGAAATTTCAATCCAGAACACAGAAGGTGATATACCCTCTTATAGAAGAAGATCACAAAAGAGCAACTTAAATAGATGACGATTAATAAACATTAAGCAAAGATATACCAAGAGATGAATGCTAAAGTAGAGTCGTACCTTGTCCCAGCCTCAGGAATTAGTTTTTTTTTATTCTTTACAAGTTATCCCTTGACTACAATCTCACCTGATGGTAAGTGATGATGCAATCTAAGATGGAAGCGGGCTAACTTGTTAGGAGGATGTAAATCCACACTGCTTTCGGTTTCTACACGACATCGCACCGGAACGCTAAATTGCTTGACGGTACGTGTTCATCGGTAGGGTAACTAGCCATGGCCGAAGCCTCTCACCCTCAAACCTGAACCAATTAAGAAAACCTCAATCAGCCTGGCCGAAAATTTATCCAGAATTACAAAAATCTCTGCTTTAAGGATGTTGTTCGGAAAAAGAAATAAGTGATTCTAAGTACCTACTTACCTATTTTTTTTTGGGACAACCAAGCTTATACCATTATACCACTTCAGTTTTAAAGACTGCGTACCTATTCAATAGGCGATAGACAAAGAAGATATGCATGACGCGAATAATAAAGCCGCCACCTCCTTGATGTTCCCATTATTCCTACCACCGCCTGTTCAATAGGCGGTAGGCGAAGGTGAATACATGACCCGCCTATGAAACATTGAGCTACCTAGGTATACCTACTACTACACTTGTAATCAAACATTCAAAAATAGTCTTTACAATTCGATTGGTACTTCCAGAGTTTAGCGTTTAAACAAAGCTATAGAAAAAAGTCAACTCTTTGGCTTTACAATGTTAAAATACAAGTAGGCATAGATATTGCATATTGTTCTACAATTTATTTCAAAGCGTCACAAAGTACCTAGTCGCTATTAAGTTGATAGCAGTTAATTACGTACAAAATAAATAAAACGGCAGAAAACGTCGAATTAAAAGTTTCTCCATCAAGCCGACATCCCGCCGCTCGGCGCTAACTCTAATATTATTCATAGTTTACAAAATTTCAACACGCACTGCCGCCATTTGTATGCAAAACAGTTTAGGATTTTAATTGGAAACTACTCTGTGCCACTAGCACGAAACTTGACTACTCGACGCCGTCGAGCGGGAGACAAGATGCCAAAGATCGTTGTAGATACATTTATTAGATTCAGATTATTATTGAAATTACAATTTATGATTTTAATAGCGGACACCCGTGACTTCGAAAAGCTATGTAAACTTCATCTGCCTTCTGATAATACTTATTCAACTGATTTTTTTTTAGAAATTAGTGTCTAGTGTAGTGTCTCTAACCAAAAGTATCTACACAAATTTGTTTTTGTACTTCGATATTCAAAACTATCGTATCGCTATCTATCGTATTCTAGTACGAAACTATAGGTACTCGATATAAGTACCTATTAGTTTCGTACTAGGAGTACAGTTTTGGTCATAAAAAGTAAAAAAACATATATATTTTAAGTACTCTTTGGCCCAATTTATTATGGAAAATTACTCAGATCTCATCTTGGGTGATAGTCGTAAATATAGGCCTAGCTAGTGCAAGTGGTAGACCACAAGTACAATAAATAATCTCAAAAGTATACACGTGTAATTAAATCTTGGATAAACTGCGCGATTTACTGAACTATATATGATGATACTTCGCACGAAGCCCTCAGAGGGCGAATCCGACTCACACTTGTCCGGATTTTTATCTATAAAACCTAAATACTTTAAGCGCTACGCGTAAGCTTTTCTATGCTTACACTTTCTGGAAACTTTGTAGCTCTACTGAAAAAAGGGTAAATTATTGGACACTTCCTCAGTTAGTTCTGACCTTTACTTGTAACCTTGTACTTCACATTCAACCACTTAACAAGCAGTTTGCACAGACAATAAAAAATTATCCGCCCTTAAACAAATATCGTTATTGACGCAAATACCGTTACGGAGGCTATATCGTAACGAAACGGGTCCGTAACGAGCTCTGCGTGCTCTCAGACATAATACACCTAGAGAAATAGAGACATTACACATAAAGCCGATATTTATTGTTATCGCCCCTGTTATTGGTTGCGAGTTCACCCCCACAGGGGGGTGTATTTGTGATACTTCCGCAAATATCCCCGTAACCGGTAACGGGTAAACACAATAATATTATGTCTCTATTTGTTTTGTGTTCGGTACTCAAATATACTTTGCGGACATTTTTATAGAGTGCATGTTGTGATAAAAGATAATAGGGTATACCTATATTCATTTATGCTTATGGTATCGGGGTGCCGTGGGATGAAGGCGGCTCGGGACCGTGGTGTTTGCAGATCCTTAGAACATTGATTTGTCCAGCTGTGGATGTCTATCGGCTGATATTGATGATGATTGATAATGGTATTGGACTGCCTCGATAGTCCAGAGATTAGGCTTCATTAGATCACGAGATCTTGGTTCCGAGACCTATTTTGGTTCTATTTTACCCGACAGCGTCAGAAGGAGGTAATGTTTTTCGAGCATATGTATGTATGTGTGTATGTTGTGTGTGCGTATGTCGCACGCCCTACAGCCGAAACGGCTAGACGAATTTTGACATATGAAGTGTCATTGAGTTCGTCAAAACTGTGATAGGCTATATAAATTTTCAAAATGGCGCCCTTAAATGAAAAAAAGGTGGGTAAATTTTTTTTACCTTATACTAACAATATGGGTATCAAATGAAAGGTCATAAAAAGACCATTTTAAAAATATATAAATGTATATATACTGTTTTAACACAAATTATTATCAAAAAGCATACCAATAATATTGGAACCATCGATATAAAATTTAGTAACGAGAATGTATTCAAGTCAGAAATGACATTGTCTGTTTAAAATAAAAGGTCTCTCTTAAAGAAATTAAAAAAAAATCCATGAAATTCTTAATAAAATTTCGAAGCACAGATAAGCCTCACAAAGCACGTTAAGCCGTCAGTCATCATCATTACCATCTGATTGTGATCGTTACAAAATTGGTCATTATCACCCAAACACCACAAACTGGACGAGAGTAGAGTGGTTCCATATCCAGTATCCCCTCTCCTTTAAGGAAACCTATAAGGTCTGGTCAACACAGATTCTTCGTTTAACAAGATTAGATTTGATATGATTTGGATTCTAACCGCTGTAGTAAGTATTCTACATCACTAGTCCGCAGTTTGTTTATCGTAGTTTCGAATGTGATTGCTATAAGTGAATCTAAATAACCCGTGCAACGGTTGTATTGGCAAAGACTCAACAGCGCCGCATCGCTCCGTGACCCGGTTTTCCTCGTCGTCAGGCGGAAGCGACCTAAACGTGGCTCAGAAACTTTACACATACACATTGGAAGAATTGTAGACAGATTCTTACGTACTTACACTATCTAAACAAAAACGTCCTAGTTATGTCGACGTATATGTCAAGATACAAATATCATGTCACAAATCTACAATGAAAGTTCCCAGTGATTTTCTCGCAAACATAGTCGTGGGTATCCGTTAGTCATATGATGTACTAGCAGACGCCCGCGACTTGGAGTTCAATTTTTCACAAATCCCGTGGAAACCATTGATTTTTCCGAGATGAAAAGTAGCCTATGTGTTAACCTATCTTCGTTTCAAATTTTAGTCAAATCGGTTCAGTATTTGCGGCGTTAAAAAGTAACAAACATCTAACTTTCGCGTTTATAATATTAGTGAGATTAAATATATGAATTAATTTATTAATCATTGACCGTATCTGTACCGGATTAGCTGACTCGGCTATTTTTGTTTTACCTTGTAAATTTTAGGAAGGACCATCCATCTATATATCCAAGTTAGTATATACCTAAAACTTCATCAAAATTTGTTTCGGAGGAGTACGGGCAACTAACAGTGTGACACGAGAACTACACATAAGACAAGAATGATGATAGTGGAGTTTTTTGTAAGAAGGTAAACATTGCTACCAAAATTCTGCCTAGAATAGTCGACATGAAACTTAGCACTTGTGTTGTTAAAATAAATTGAGGATACTATGTGCAGAAGAAAGCAGAGCCAAAATATACGCCCATTTTTAAAATAGTCTCAAGGATAAAAACATTAACTTTAGCTTTATCTGTTCTGTGGTCTCAAATAATAAATTCTATAGTATAGTTTTCTCAACGATATTTTATAATAAAGATATGTTACGTGCCTACAAAATCACCGCAAAATGTGATCCGCATTTAGCTGCTCCACTGAGCGCACACATGCACTAATATACATTTGTACAATTTCTGAACACACAACTCGACATATAGGTATTATTTATTTAAATAACTTTAATTGTTTACATAGTAAACAACTAAAGTTATTTAAATAAATAATGACTCAACGAAATTAAGACAATTAGCCTCACCTTGACATTTACTCCTTCATTACTAAGCACTCAAATATTAAGAACGATTAAACTATGCTCTTTTTATTTGACACGACGTATAAGGCGGGCAATACAAATATTGGTTCCAATAAACGAGCCAAGGCCACCGGCGCTAGCCACATCACATCAAGCACATCTGTTAACTATCAAATAGATCATTTGACTTTATAGATCAAATATGTTCGTAGATCCGCCACTTGTAGTTATATTGAATGGCCCAAAAGCCTGTAATGGTCATACCATCGTCATTCTATAAAAGCTTTGAATCAGAACCGCGTGATCCGAAACTACATTAGCTGATCAACGAGGCAGTTGTTTGTAGCATAGTTACCTAGTGAAACATTAGGCAAAATCATAGCATAGTTGGCTAGTGAAATAATATCAAAATTCGTAGCATAGTCAACTCGTGGAAAATTAGTAAAATCGTAGCATAAGTAGCTAGTGAGAAATCAGCAAAATCGTAGCATAGTTTCCTAGTGGAAAATCAGCAAAATTGTACCATAGCTAGTGAGAAACCAGCAAAATCGTAGCATAGGTTCCAAGTGCAAATCAGCAAAATCTTAGCATAGTTTCCAAATGGAAGATCAGCAAAATTGTAGTATAGCTTCCAGTGGAAAATCATTAAAATCGTAGCATAGTTTCCAGTGGAAAATCTTTAAAATCGTAGCATAGTTTCCAGTGAATAATCATTAAAATCGTAGCATAGTTTCCAGTGGAAAATCATTAAAATTGTAGCATAGTTTCCAGTGGAAAATCATTAGAATCGTAGCATAGTTTCCAGGGGAAAATAATTAAAATCGTAGCATAGTTTCCAGTGGAAAATCATTAAAATCGTAGCATAGTTTCCAGTGGAAAATCAATAAAATCGTAGCATAGTGTCCTAGTGAATAATCAGCAAAATTATGCCATAGTTTCTGAATAATTAGCAAAATCGTAGCATAATTTTCTAGTGGAAATTAGCAAAATCGTAGCATAGTTTTCTAGTGGAAATTAGCAAATTCGTAGCATAGATTTCTAGTGAAAAATCAGCAAAATCGTAGCACAGCTTGTTAGTTAAATACTTATAGACTCTAATAGCATCTGCCTTATCTATTCTGCAATATAATATTCGAGGATCGATGTGAGCAAACAGACACACACTATGTCACATGTACTCGTACGTGTTGAATGTGCTCATGTAATATTTACCTTTCGATTACTCTTCGTGAATGGAAAGAAGGTTATGACTAAGTACATAGTAATATTAAGTAGGTAAAGATACCTTATTGGTCCAGCGGTTAATCTGTGTGGCTTTGGATTATGACGCCCAGGGTTCGTCAACAAAACATTTTAATTAGGTTTCCTATCGAGGAAAACGTCAATAGCAACTTCAGAAAACGCGTTAATTGTCGGTCTCGGTCACTATCATAGTGAGTCAAAATCCGCCATCTTACTTTGGAGCAGCATGGTGGCTTAAAGCTCCAAATAATTATAAAATAATCTCTCGCTATTGAGACTAATGTCTCGCTATTGAGACGTGATAGCCCTTATGACCTCTGCATTCGGTCGGAGGGCGTAGGTTCGAATCCAGTCCGAGGCATGCACCTCCAACTTTTCAGTTTTTAAGTTAATTAAATATCACGTGCCTCAAATGGAGAAATCTGCATATCTGAAATTTTTTTCAAATCTCTAAGTGAGTGAAGTCCGCAAATCCACATTGGGCCAGCGTGGTGGACTAAGGCCTAACCACTTTCATTCTGAGAGGAGCCTCGTGCTCAACAATGAGCCGAAAATTGGTTGTTAATGATGATGAGATTTTCCCAGACCTTTATAGGCGTTACTGCGGAGCATAAATACCTTACAAACCTACAAGTACATACATAATACTTCAACTGTTATTAATTTTTCCTTTTAGCATTACCGCAGTCAAGTGGAAGAAAGACTGTAAAGAAATCTCAAGAAATGTAAATAGCTTTAATTCGAGGAATTTTCTTTTCATGCAAAATTATAATCAAAGAGCCAGTGCGCCTGTCAGCCACTCGGCGGGATCACTTACAGGGTGGTAGAATTTTTATTTACGCGAGATTTAATGTTAGGGGGATGTTTAGCATATTTTACTAATTAAACGATACGGAAGTTATTTCCCGAGCAGATGGCTGTTTAAAGCATTTTTCAGTGAAAGCTAGGCTATAAGCGATTACTTCACGCACGCTTCTTCATAGCTTTTAATTGATTTATTATTGGTAAAAAAACTCAATTTAAATTATATTGTAAGTTAGCAGACTATTATTTATAGAATATTTAGATATTTATATCTTTGTTTCGGCCCTGTACGAGAAGTTTAATCTGTAATATAGTATTGTAGGTCAAACAATATACTCGTCTTAGGACAATCATTTACACAAAAAAAATTTAAAGCACTAATTATGTGATTTTGCTGCTTAGTTACATTTTTACTTTCGGTTTCTACACGACATTGTATCGGAATGCGAAATCACTTGGCGTCTCTTGCCGGTAGGGTGCCATACCTGAACCAATTAATAAAACCTCAATCAACCAAGCCGGTATCAAACTTAGGACCTCCGTCTTGTAAATCCAGCGCGCGTATCACTGTTCCTTGAAGGCCGGTAAAATAAATGAATAAAAAATAGCACATGTAACACCGGAAGCAGGCCCTAAAATCTCCCGCCGTGGACGTTTAGAGCTATTTAAGGCCGTGATTAAATTTACACAAGTGCCTGGAGTTGTATAGAGCTTACGTGCCGGCGCGGAGTCCTTGGGCGGATTAAAATATTAAGGGCAACTTGCGTTTATTTGTGAACGAGGTCGAACAAAGATTGAATAGCAGAACGGCGTCCATAAGCGGTGCTCGATGTGAATGGATGCCGAAGTGTGATTAGGAAATAAATAGCGATCGTATAGCTATGCCGCTGCTGTATGTGGGCTAATGACTTTTGACATTTTATGAGGATACTTTATGTTAATAGGGAAGGATACTTGATTCAAGTTTTAATTTAATTAAAAATGATGATAATTTCTAATTTGGTTTTGTAAAGTTTTTTAGCAGCATGGCCCCTCTAGCACACTTATATTATACTTAAAGGCGAAAGTTTGTGTGTGTGTATGTGTATATTTGTTCCTCCTTTGTGCTTCGGCTACTGAAGCGATTTGGCTGAAATTTGGAATGAAAATAGATTTTATTCTGGAGTAACGCATAGGTTACGCTTTTCATTCAAGGATTTGTGAAAAACTGAATTCCACGCGGACGTCCGCTAGTCTCAATGCAACTATAATTTTTATCCGACTTCAAAATATGAGTCGATACGACAAAACACCAGCGGGCACATCGAACCACGACCTCTCATCGATGAGTCCAGACTCTTTTCCGTTGAGCTATGAGGCTTAAATTGGCGTCTCATATTTAAACAATTCACGGCATTATTTATGTGAACAAGTAACGAACAATTTATGTAAACAGCTCCGATAATCTGGGCCAATTATTCCGCGTCTATCAATTTCCTCTATTTATGTAATACCTATTTCCTCCAAAACAACTCACAATAATATTTACAAGTGGAGGCGGAAACGAGGCCCTTAATTTGAATGAAAATAAATTGGAGGTCACGGAGGCTCGCGAGACCTCTAAATCTCCAGCGCCGCTGCTTTATAGGGCCTCTGAGAGCTGTCGCTGTTTAGACTTTATTTGGGTTATAATTGCATCGCGTGCTCAGACCATTGATGAATAATTTTTATAATTCTAATAATGGATCTCATCGTCAAAATATAACGTTCAGATTCCGCTAGGGTACCAATCATGCTAGTTTTTGTAGTTATTCTGTCACGTTGTTATAACGTGAATTATGGTCTAAGATTTCGATACATCGATTTGATACTGTGAGAGATAGAGACGAATCTGAGATTTTATAAAACTTCGTTTGATAACAAACACAACAGAAATGCGCTACGCAAGAAAGATGTCCTTTACGATCCTGATGGCGACATTTAACTACAGACAACACTTACGTTTTCACTGGCAAAGACGAGGTCCTCAATTTTAAAATATATCCGGACGTGGGTTCTATCCATGGTCACGGAGGCGTAAGGACTTATACCCTTGGGCCAAAACATTTCCCGACCGGCCCTCTAAACCGAGGTCAGACTCTTACAATAGACGCCCTTAGAAAATCGTTCCACCAATTTGTTATTGTGCTTCTGTCCCTACTAGGAGACTTCTGCGCTCACCTTTACCCCATTCTTCTTCTTCTTAGAGTGTCTCTCCATTACTGAAGGTCGGCGGTCAGCTTTCTAAACTTTTCCATGTCCATGGCAAGGCGGAAAAGGTCTTCGCGGACACATAAGGGAGCGGACTGTCTTTATGCCAGTCCACTCCCATATGTTTCGTAGCCAGGACTTCTTCCTTTTCTTCTTTTTCTTCCAGGCAAATAATACCGTTTAATAATGGTTTGAAGGACAAAGCATTATCAAACGGTATCTATCGTGTCGCAAAATGTGCCCCAGGTACGAGATGTTCCGCTGATTAATGATTTTAACAAGCTCAGTTTTGTTCTGTATTCTGGCAAGAACCTCGGTGTTAAACACTTTGGCCGTTCAGCTTATGCGGAGCATTCTGCGGTATGTCTACAACTCAAAGGCTTCCAGCTTCTTAAGTAGGTCTTCCACTGGGGTCCTTTACCCCCGCTAAAATACAATTAAGGAGCCTACGGTCCACAATGTGAAAGAAGAGAACACATCATTACACATGACGTATCCGCTTGGACCGGAATTCATTAGTATAAAACCTAATTAGTCAATTGAGTTTAATCTGACCGATTGACCAAAACCTCAGCTACATTACCATATACTTTAATAGCGCTTTCACTATTACTATTAACATTACCAGATAATAAAACCTCCAGCAAACACAGTAATGTGCAATAACTCATGCGCAGTGTGTAGTTAGCGCCCGGCCGCTAGGTGCGCCTCATTTACATGGCGGCTAATTGTTATTGCTGCTTGTAAAATTAGCAGAGGCGCCATCGAGGAGTTATTGATCTATAAAGCTCTCTGCCTCACGGCGCGGTTGATACAGAGATACAGAAATAAGCTTCCAAGAATGGCTTCATGCGAGAGGTCAGATGTGAATATTATTTTTAACCTCTGAACAGTTCTTTGATGTGAAACTATGCAGTAACACACTATGTCGTTATTCTCGTAACGAGCGAGTAGTTGTGTATATAATATACATCATCATCATTATCAGCCGATAGACGTCCGCTGCTGGACATAGGTCTTCTGTAAGGATCACACGAGCTGCCGGCATCCAGCGACTCCCTGTAACCCGCTTCTTGTCACCTCCTAGTCCACCTAGTTTGGGGTCGTCTAACGCTGCGATTTCGGTGTAGGTTTGATATTTCAGCATCTTGGGATCCAACGTCGACCGGCTTTTTGAACTTTGTGCCACCCCGGAGTCTTTTTCCTCATTGTTGATTCGATCATGCAGAGAAACTTCGAACATGGCTCGGATTGTTCTTTTGAGATTCCTAGTTAGCGACCAACTTCTGGATCTGTCATCACTAGCAAAAGCGATAGCTATAGCGGCAGTATTCTGGGTTCTAAATTAGGGTCTTTATCGGCATCTACAAACCCTTGGAATGCTTAAACAAAAGCAAAAACTTCTAGTGACAGAAGGGCTGGCTAATTTATCGCGGAAAGATACAGCCTGGCTGTCCAACTCTGGAATGCAG
This sequence comes from Bicyclus anynana, assembly GCF_947172395.1. Classification (NCBI taxonomy): domain Eukaryota; kingdom Metazoa; phylum Arthropoda; class Insecta; order Lepidoptera; family Nymphalidae; genus Bicyclus; species Bicyclus anynana. The sequence continues at coordinate 14,974,411 of NC_069101.1, forward strand.
CCAGTACTCTGGCCACGTGGAACGTGGGCATGATTTATATAGTTATTAGGGTAAGTTAGCTTGAGTTTCCTAAAGTATTTTTTTTAAATATTATAACACGCGGTTGCATAGCGCTCTCCCGGCAGTCGTAGGTATCGCCTACCGCGGTAGGGCCGCGCCGGTGTGGACGTATCCGGCCTTGTTCTGATATTTGTTAGTGATACCTCGAGGCCACCCTTTGTGCGCGCCCAATGTGTTGCTACTCAATACTTGTATGGAAAACTTCCAACGAAACACAAACAGAGATTATCATAATCATGATATAATTCATCTACACTAATATTATAAACTACACTAGTAAGCACAGTGTTGGCCGACCCCCCACCAGGTGGACTGAGGTCGCAGACATTCGCTGGATGCAGGTGGCTCAGTATTGTGATGTTTGGAAGTCCCTACAAAAGGCCTATGTCCTGCAGTGGACGTCCATCGGCTGATGTGATGATGATGATGAATATTAAAAAGAGGTAGTGAGGTTGAAGGGGGTAATCTCTGGATTTACTGAACGACGATTTTCAATATTATTTTACCAATATAGAGCCACGTTATTTGCAGATGTGTCACAGGCTATATTGTTCCCACGGGAACTGGAACATAGGCCGGTGAAACCGTAGGACGTCGGCTAGTGTTTGATCATTTATTATTTAAAAAAACGTTAATCTGTGGTTTCGTAACTCGTAGTTTTTGATGTGTATTTTTTTGATGTCTGTAGTCTGTGAAAAAGAATAAATTCTTTGATTCAAGCCTTTTTTTCCACGCTTTTGGTTTTACTTATTTCAACCCGATATTACAAGATTTTTCAACATAGTCCTCTACAATGGTCCTACAAAGTTCTTCATGGTCCTTCGAGCCGGATATAATTTTGGAACCTGCAAGACTACCAGAGATCGAAAGTTCGAAACCGGCTTCTTTGAGAAAAAAGCCTCAGCCGTAGGATGTAGGTTAGTTACGAATAAGATTACAAGTGCGTTTAAAGAAGTAAATTAAAACAACTGTAACCTGTAGAATTTTAATAAAGTATTCTTCAAAATAGCTTAAAATCTAAAACGGTATCTGTTTAAACCATAACATAAATTTGTCATATAATGGTTAAATTATGCAGCTCTATAAGATATAGTTTGAGAGTAGTGGCGCCATTAACATTCATAATTTAACTCAGTTTAGAGTGCTTAATGATTCGAGGTATTCTTTTAACTTCATAAATCGGATACTTAAATCTGAAATGATTTTAGATTATCGTTATAAATTTTAAACGTGATTCTTCCATTGAATGATAGGTTTATAGAGAGTAACTTGATCCAAGAAGTGCCAGGTTCGATACTCATCTCCGGTAAATAAAGAATTCAATAAATTTTAAATGGATGGTGACACTTTGACCGTGATTAATTTCCATCCTACTGGCGAAGAAATCTACCTGATTATAATAAAGTATACAGTAGTACAGTTGTTGTCTAGTATAACGAGTATAATAATTTACTCAAAACCTACAACATTTTTTATGGATATTTTATTTTTTATTACTAAAAATACTAATGGTAAGCATTAGTAAACTATACAAATAATACTTCATCTTGAATCATTCTATCTAATGATAAAAATCGCATTTAATCCTTCGCGTAGTTAAACTTTTAATAAAACTGATTCACTATAGAGTGATATATATCTACGACCCGAATATCGTATCTACGTAATCGTAAGGTGAATTATAAACATTCTAGGTCAGGAATTCTAAAACGTATTGCCGAATCTTCCTATTTTTTGTATTGTGCTCATCAGTACTGAATTTTGGCATAGAATAAAGTACGCAGATATGGCACTTAGAAATACCTACTAGAACATTTCTCGTCGAGTTAAGACTTTAAAATATTAGGCAAAGTTGGCGTGAAGAGTTAAAAGCATTTTGGGAGGAAAACATTTTAAGTTAGTGACATAATTAACTATGATTGACGTTGCCAAAGGGTGAGAAAGTCAACCTGCGACAGACAAGTAAAGGGGTGTCAGTTAATAGGGTGGTGTGACGTAATTAAAGCTTGGAAGCTGTTCTGGAATGTCACCGATCTGTCAGTATTTAATTATAAACCATGAATAACGTTTCGCAAAGATTCGCGTGTTTAGTTATTTTGATTTATTTTAATTAGAAAAGTATACAGTAAGGAACTTAAGCTAACTTATCCTAATAACAATACAAATCATGCCCTCATGGAATAGACTTATTAAAGGAGAACTTTTAATGTCCCTCTTAAATATAATTAGACATACGAAAGAATAACTGACTGACTGGTAGAATATAACGCAGCGGAATGGGAGGGGAAATTTTGTATGAAAGTTATTCCTTGAAGTTAGAAGGGTCAGGATATTTTACCGGCGTTTTATTAACAAATGTACGTTGACTAGTTCTTTGATTATAGGTTACAAATAATTTCGAAAGCTGTTCTCTATCAGATAAAACGGTGCTAGATTTGAACGCGATTATATATAGTTAGCAGGAAGGACTTCAATGCGAACAGGAAATTATTACATTGGTCTGCAATGATTTTCTTCTTCCTACCATTTTCTAGGCATATAATTAATTTACTCGATTTAATACTATGTGTTTATAGATAAGGCCTATATTAGGATATTACATAAATAGAGTAATAGGAAATTATACCAGCGTTCAATGAGTATAAGAAAACATTTTATTAATTAATAGTCCGCAATTTTGCGTGGAATACCAGTTTCTCGGATATTTATTCTGGTATTTTATTGTCTAGAAGGTTCATTGTCAACTCCACGTGTTCCAGTACCTCCCACTTTTGACTGTTCTGTATTAGATAAATTAAATCGAAGATTTTGGAGGATAGTCTTTAACCAGTGTTGACTGGGAAACGAACTATCCAGGGATTTTTATAGGAAGAGAAGGTTGACAACCAGAACTTTTCTTCTCATAAAACACCGCTATTCACTTGCCGTCAATTGAGGCTCTCGTTTTTATAAAGCCAATAATAAAGAAAATCACCTAGGTTACATTTTCTTAGTTTTGTATTATTGCTATCGGAAAAATCGCTATCGGATGCTTCGAAACTAGAGAGAGAGCAAGCGATTCATCCACTCTGAAGAAGAAGTTGGTATGCTTACCTTCTGCCATTTCCGTTGATACCAGAGAGTACACCAGCGTGTCGTGACGTCATTTGACGTTCCTAATATCATCAAGCAGGCAGCTCCACTCGGCATAATTTGGTAGACTCCTTTCGGAGTATCAGTGACAAAAAATATACAAATGATATGGTAGAATCTTGCACGTCTGTTCGTCAATCTATGCAAAGCTAGTCCAGTAGATAAGTGGGTCAGCCAATCGCCGCCCACGCGCGAGTATTATCAGCATTCAGCGAGCCCGCAGCCCACTCGAGCGCCACTCGGGAAGAAAGCGCGATTTTTACAGCTCCCACCAATCAAACCGAACAGAACCGGTTTAATGGTGCCTAATGACGTGTTTTACGACACCGCTTAATCTATGTTTTTATTGTGACAGCGAAGATCGTCCCGGTATTAGGGTTACGCGGAATTATTGGCGCGCGGAATTTGTTTTGCGGATCGGGAGTTAGATACGTCTTTCTTTTTCGTGAATAGAATAGAAAATGTTTTTGTTGATTTATTTGTATTATACTTCTGTTATATTTTATAAGAAGAATAATATGACTTATATTCCTTTTCCGCTACAACTAGTCTTAAAGGCGGTGCTTGGAGTGGGTTTGAGCCTCACCTCTCGGTGTTGAGTCCGAACCTTTAATCGTTGTGCTAGTAATCCATATCATCTGTTGAGAAATTAAAACACTATAGAGAAGTGAAGCCGTATATCCCGGCTATTATGACTACGATGCCGATGGACGTTGGGGGTCCCAAAGTGCTGCTGTAAGCGCAGAGTTGGTCGACCCCCCACCAGGTGGACTGATGACATCAAGCGAATCGCAGTGATTCGCTGGATGCAGGTGGCTCAGTATCGTGATGTTTGGAAGTCCCTACAAAAGGCCTATGTCCTGCAGTGGACGTCCATCGGCTGATATGATGATGATGATGATGATGATGATGATGATGATTATCACTGACATGATAGTGATCGTTGTCATCTTTAGCGTTTTCTATATTCTGTGTGATCGTTAAAGAGTTAACATAACTATAAACCCAGCACCGCGCATCGGAACAGTGTGTTGGGTCTAAACTCCATATCCCCTCTCCTATAAGAAAGGAGGCCTGGACAGGGAATTGGCTGAATAGGCCGAGTAGGCCTTTAATAATGCACTACCCTAGGGTACCACAAATCTCGAATTGACGCGGACGAAATCGCTAGTAGGTACTTACTATGACATAACGCAACTATGACGCTTGTTTTCGACTGAACTGTGACAGTAATTTACTATTACGTGTGTTACAAAGATCCGCGTAACACACAGACAGACTTGCGCTATTATGATAACAATTTACTACACAGTGTCACACTTGTCGCTTCCTCATTGCGCGCTCAGCTTCTAGATCTCTTTTAGAATCTTTATTTAAAGATTTTTACTTGGACATAAAAATGTTGATTTAAGATCACTATTAAATAATAAAAGTAGATTTAAATACATATTGTTTTTTGATAGTTTAATTCGCGTTTATTTTGATTATCCCGCGAGAACTTTTAAATTTTTCGGGATAAAAAATACTTTAGGTGCATTTTTAGATTTCAATTTCTGAGTCAAGTTCTATTTGTTTACTTACTGCTCGTATAAGTAACATAATGTATACTAACATCCAGTTCAAAAACAGCCCCAATAGTCCTGCTGTTTGTTATTGTGGCTTCTGATCATGATACCTTGGGTTCGTGCCTGATACATTCACACAATTTCCAAGTCCTAAGTTTGGAGGAAGTGACCCTTGATAGTCCAGTGGATAATATGATCTTTTTTTTTTTTTTTCTGTCTGAGTAGGTGCCGATAGCTCCCTGCGGAACCACTACGGCGTCACCGGGGGGGTTGGGCGAGCGCAGAAGCATCGCCTGATGTGACCCGAAGGCTGAAAGAAAGATAAAGGACGGAACGGCTCTCTAAGGGCGTCTCCTATGAGACTCGGACCTCGGCTTAGAGGGCCATTCTGGAGGAGGTAACCGTGACCTGAGTGAATCAGTCCGGACGCCCCCAAGATCGTGAGTTAGAAAACCCACGTGCGGGTGACGTTAGATATCGGAGACCTCGTCTTCGCCGGCGAAGACGCTGTGCAGCTTGTGATTGTGTTGCCTGGGAAGCATTGTCGGTTGTTATGTCATCGTCTGGATCGTAAAGGACGTTCTTGGGACGCCTCTGCTTGCAGTTAACGTTTAGGTTGGGAGTGTAATTGCAGGCCTCAACCACTAGTTGGTTGGGATGGAAGGCAGCTCTGTCAAAATAGTTTTGAGAGAGCTGTTTCATGTACTTAGCTATTGTCGGTAATTCTAGATCTCTATGGAGGTCATTATTGCGTAAGAACCACGGCGCGCCCGTGATTTGACGCAGAAAACGATTTTGTAGGGTTTGAAGCGGCCTAAGGGTCGCTTTGGGACGGTGGGCAAACACTACACTAGCGTAGGTTAAGATCGGACGGATCGTAGTTTTATAAAGCGTTAGCTTTGAGCGGAGGGAAATATGATCTCTGCCTCCGATTCCAGAGGGTGAAGGTTCGAATCCGGTCCGGGGCCTCCTCCAACTTTTCAGTTGAGTGCATTTTAGGAAATTAAGTATCACGTGAAACACATCGTGAGGAAACCTGCACACCTGAGATTTTTTTTAAATTCCCTACGTGTGTGAAATCTGCCAGTCCACATTTGCAGCGTAGTGGTCTACCGGCCTAACCCCTCTGTGAGGAGGCTCGTGTTCAGCAGTGAATCGAATATAATTTGATAATGATGAAGTTAAGAAAAATTTATTCTGTAGCTACCAAGATTTTATCTACGAGTACATTCTAAAAGGGCAAGTTTAATGAAATGTTGACATTTATGAATTAAGCGGATTCCGATTTTTATTTTAGAAACTAGCGGTATCCATGGATTTTTCGGGATAAAAAGTAGTATATGTGTTAATTCAGATCTATAATCTATCTCTTCTTTAAATTTCAGGCGATTCGGTTCAGTAGCCGAGGCGTGAAAGAGTAACAAACACTCATACCATCAAAATCATAAGGATTTCGTAAATCTCGTAGATCTAAACATTTTTTCAGGATAAAAAGTAGCCTATGTGTTAATCTAAAGTAAAATCTATTTCCATTCCAAATCTGTTTAGTAGTTGCGGCGTAGAGTAACAAACATCCAAACATCCATACAAACTTTCGAGTTTATAATATTAGTAGAATATGATTCTTTGTATAATAACAGAAAATCGATATCTTCAGATTGATATTTTGGATCTTTATCATTCTACGACGCCACAGACCAACACACAGACAATCACGTCAAACGATAAAACCCTTTTTTTACGTTGGAGTTTAAAACAGCAAAAGTTCTATTAATTCTTCTGTAAGCCACCGTGAATGAGCTCCCTTAAAATGATTATATAACTCAACAGGCTTATCAAAATCCTGAATAATTGTAAATAATGTTTACGAGTGTACAGTTGTAAACGCGCGCCTGTGCACTGACACGACATAAACCGACCATAAACGTCACTAGAAAGTGTTCCACGCTGAGCCCCGACTGACGCCGTAAATCAAAAACACATAAAACTCCCAAATTAATATCCAAAACCCATATATTAGAGCCGAAGAGCTCGTGGATAACTTTTAACGGGCAATTATGTATTTGTATTTTATACCTGTTAATTTATGTTTAGGTATTTGGATTTATTAGGATATACAATTATACAAAGATTCCAGAACAAGGTACTCAGAAACATTGTAAATGCACCTCGGTACATTCGAAATGACGTTATTTATCAGTACCTTAAAATTGAAAACGTCGACAAAATAATACAAATAATGTCTCTTGCTCATGAACAAAGACTTCACCATCACGTAAACATCGAGGCAATCCAGCTACTCGACGTTACGAATACAATGAGAAGATTTAAACGGACTAAACCATTTGAGTTAGTGTTTAGTGACTAGATTAGAGACTAAAGAAAAAGAAAAGGAAATACATTAAAATTAATTCAAAAATAAAATAGACTATACGAATAGATTTTTAATTAAAAAGATTCTGTTGAACTTTTAATGAAGAAGAGAAAAAGCTGTCTTGCGATCTTAAAGCAGAACATCACCAAACAACACAGGGCCATCTGCTTGTTTCGTTTTGTACATAAATGTATTCTGTGGTTTTGTTTACTATTTATTATTTATATGTAGGTAAAAGTGAAAGTGAAACCTTCTTCACATCTGTCAAACGCTAATGTATGTCCTGTCATACAAAGTCATAAAGTACTTACCCACTATGATCAACCCCTTGATTTTATCCACTAGTTCTTGGACTACATTTTGTTTGTACCAAACGTAATATCCGGTTTTTTATGAGAAACAACCAACTTCCTGTTTGTTTCGTTATGTACCGTGCGAATATGATATTTCGATCTGCCGATATCGGGCGGTGTCGAGCTAGGACCGGTTTTGCTATCGGTACAAATATAATGTATTGAAACAGTTCTTTTTACTTAATTATGCATGCATTTTAAATAACTGTGAGAAATATGTTGCAAGAAATGAAGATTTGATTTTTTTTTAATATTATTTGCACATATTAATGAATTATTCGTTAGATATTTTGATCTGACTATAAATCTACCTCCTAAAACCATCACGAACAAAATTCAGAATAGTTTACCGTAGGTACTTGTCTATGGTATAGAAGCATGAACTGAGGAACTATTGACTTTTATAAAATTACTAGGGTAAAAAATAAAGGTATTAAAGTCTGTTAGACCATACGTCTAGATCTAGACTATGAAAAATATATTATATATTTTCTGTAAAGAAATTATACCGAGAATATGACAGAATTATTGTTATTACAGTATGAAATGTCTACACTATGTTCAATGGTCGATGACCTCGCAATTAGATATATAATGTACGCACACTTTACAAGTGCCCCCAATTACCATCCAATTCTATTACTGTAACTACACAATAAAATATTAAACAGGTAGGTTAATGATGACAATATGTTTTAATTAATACACTTTTTCTCTTCATATTTCAGTAAAAGATAATTTCGTCCAGAAATAAAAAAAAACGTTTCAGAATTTGTTTGCTAGCGATTCATCGTAATCAAATTCTAAAACGTCAGTAAGAGTTCACCAGTCAGTAAGAGTTCTCTTAAACTGACTGATGAACATCTGTTTTTGATAAATAATTTTCATTTACGACTCTAATAGTTGATAACCTAACCATAAACAGAAAGTCAGCTTTTAGTTAAAGCTGTCAACCTGAGGCATAGGCACCAACCATACACTTTACGCCACGTCGCTGTTTTAAGAGCTCTTCATACTGGTACCTACATATTAAAGTCACTAACGCCGGTTCTAGCAGAATATACTAAGCCAAAACAATCGTTTTTTTAAATTCACAATAATTTAACTTTAATTACATCAATTTGTAGCGTGAAAGTGAAATCTGAAAAAATAATGTTTCGGTGTTTAATAAGTATACTTACTATAGAAATAACATACTAGAGAAAACAGTCGCTATCTCTTACGCTAGGTCAGTTATCAGTTTAAAAATACAATTTTTTGGCGCTTGGAAATCCACGTAAGTTTTCGTCGATAGCCAATTTAATTTAATCCGGGGCAGATGGGCCATTACTACAAATCAAAATAAAACAAATAGTATACGCTTTTAGGTTATTTATCGCGGCCATTTCGTGAAGGGAAACGGCGTTGATATTCACACCAAAGATCTCCCCTGTAGTTTATTTAGATTATAAGGTTGTTTAGACTGTTTGTTGCGTCACTGCGGTGTCGGAAAATCGTGTATTATTTTTCAAGGAATATAAATATCACTATGCTGAGCTGGAACCTTAGTCGAGGTTCCGCCACGCATGGGTGTGACGCAGGGGTCCTGACGCAAGAAATTGTGATGTGTGCCATAAATGATTAAATAAAGATATTTCTTTTTTTCTTCTGACTTCTATTGATTACTTCAAGATGTATATCAACGGGTCAAGTAATTAATAAATACGTCGCGAATAAAATGGGGATAATTTCGAAACGGTCGCTTCCGGAGCGCGCGACCGGAATATATAAAAATAAAATATAAATTCATCCGTGACATTATACTCGTAGAAGATGAAATTATAGCAGACCAGTAAATTTCACCCGCGTAGTTTTCGATCCCATGAGAATAAAGGGTTAAAATTGAAAAGCTTTACCTCTGTATAATATAGAAGAAGAAGAAAACTTTATTGCACACAAAAATACAATAAGAATTAAAAACATTCAAAATTAATAATTTAAATTTAGCATGCAAAGGCGGCCTTACTAGTAATCTCTACCAGGCAACCCCTAACGAGAGGTCTTGCGAATACTTCGGAAGGTATACTATTGATTAGCAGATGAAATTATTGGCGCTTCTCTTGTTCCCGATTCTAAAGAAAATAACCTTACAAACAGAATCATTTTTAGCCTATCCGAATAGCCACAATCACAGGGTCTAGCCCCTGGGTAGCTACACCATTGGCTCTAATCCCATGCCTCAAAAATCAGTATCATATGCAAATGAAATTGACCTACGCTTCAAGTTACGGGGTTGTAACACCACCAACTTTCCAATCCGCCCTACTTACTAGACTACCTAAAGAAAGCTCAATATTTCAGAACCTGCTGATCCGATGCCACATATGCTTACTACTGGACTTACAAAGTACTCAATTTCCTAACTTTTAGGTTTAACTTTTTAATTTTAACATCGCAACAGGCAACGTTAAAATCACGACAGGCAACCTCGCAGCGCTAGAAAAAGCTAGGGTCTTAGACAGGCACAATGCGTGACTATATGCGTCGCCTAAAAATTCATGTTCAGTTACTTATAAGTTGAATCTTTCTTGTCTTACCGTTTGTTTATATTGTTTTTATCTACTAATTTAAAGCTTTAGCGTAGATTGAGTGAACTGAGTAGATAAATGTATTTTGATTTGAAATTCTGTGACGAGTGCAGAATATAATTGCGTAATTAATACAAGTCTTGTCGAAATTGATTCTCAAAAGCCGACCACATTAGTCGAAATTTAGGATAGAATTTCCCGAGTGGCCTAATTACACCGACTGCTTTGTAAGTTCGTCGGTCTGTCCGTGCCGCGCATAAATCCCCACTTTCGGAGATAATTCGATACGAGCCGGGAGAAATATACATGTAATTACACAACCCATAAATCAGGTCGCTCGCTCTCTGAGTTCGCTGATTAAAAATATTGAATAAGGCTGTATACAAATGTCAGACAGACACTAATACAAATCAAAATGGGTACCTACCAACTATTTTGTATAATATGTAAAACTACATTCCCTGCCTAGCTCCGCCATTTATAATACATTGAAAGGACAGGTATGAGAATCATTACAATAATTAATTACCTTAAAAAAATATTCTACTATGCTAAGATGTCATCAGGTGGTGATGCCATCGCCCGAATCGTAAAGCACACCATTTGGATGTATCTTCTTGAATAAACATTGTTTTTTCCACAGAAAGAGCCACTGCAGCTTTTTATGTTTAATTCTGAGAAATGGAATGACTTTATAATTCGGTGCTCCTGCAAAGTAAATTGAAGTCGACAAACTCAACGCAAGTTTGTGGCTACCCTTAGTTTGGGGAGTGTTACGTGTACCGGCGCTTTCTGATAACAAATTATAAGGCGAAATAGATGTCTCGCGAGATTATATCAATAAATCAACAGCAACATCATTATGTTTGCGAACGTGCCACTGGAACACGACATACAGAATTCGAATTCATTTCATATATTGGTATATTTTCACAGATGTTTTCATGCGAATACATTTTCAGATCATTTCAATCGATAACGTAATGTGAAAATTTGAATATTCGCTACAGAGGATAAAATATAACGCACTGAGAAAAGAAGCTACTTAAAATGAGGTACGTACGTATGGAGGTTGTAAATGACTACTTACTATTGGTGCAGTATACGTAAAATAGATGTCTTATACTTAGTAATGGCGTTAAGAAGCAACACAATATTCTTATAGAAACATTTGAATTTTATTTTCAAAAATGAAATTTGATGAGGTGTGAAACTTAGTTAACCAAAATTAGTTATGTTTTTCTGCTTAGCCTCCTTAATTTGTCATTTAGACTCCGCGCCACAAAAGAAGGTCTGCGGCTAAAACCTGAAATAAATTTGACAACGCAAATTGCAAGCTGTAAGGCGGAATTTGGTGTTTATTTCAATAAGATCTGACTGTAAACTGAATTCGCAATAAATAACTTTTGATTGATTCATTGTACGCCTTACTAAATGACAATGAGCAACATTAAGAGTTAGAAACTTGTTTCGTGGCGCGGAGTCTATTATAATATTTGAAGAATAAATTTTACATGAAATGACGCCCTTTTTATTAAACTACAAGTATTTGACACGAAACAAAAAAGACTAATTTATCTGCGATCGGGACATAAAACGGGTCACGCTGGTAATTTGGAATGAATTCTAAAAGCATTCCCGGATTGTCACACAAGTCCCCGTCACGTAACATGACGAGGACGCCATAAAACCCCATGTGCAGTAATTAACAGAAGTGCTACATAAATACAGCGCTTGTGATTTACGGGGGACTCAGGACAGTGCTTCAGTTGATATTATTTTTTGTGGACTTCATTCCCAGAGGAGGTTTTTAAACGTGTATTGTACTTGTATTTATTTGTATTGTACTTAAATATTTTTTTGAGCCGTGATAGTCCATTGGATATGATAACCTCTGACTTCGATTCGTAGGGCGTAATTCCAAATCCAGTCAGTTGTGTATTTTAATTTTCACGTAGAGAATTTTCTTAATTCTCTACGTGTTTGAAGTCTTCCAATCCGCATTAGGCCAACCTGGTGGAATATTAGCCTACACCCTCTAATTCTGAGAGGAGACTCGTGCTCAACAATGTGCCGAATAAAGGTTGTTAATGATGATACTAATGATGTAGATATGTATTTGAGCTGTAACCGTGTATGTAAATTAATACACGGTTTATTCATACTGGCTTGCTTTTTAACAAAAATGAGTATTTTAACGTATAGTCTGACTAGAGAAAGAAACCTAGCTATATTTTGGAAAAAATAATTAAGTAGGTAATTTCTTTTTGTGTTTGTGTTTCAATAGATGAATTTGCTATTAAAAAGTGCCGTAAAATTTTCAATTTGTGTTTTTTATGTTCTTTCTTAATCACTACCTAATTAACTCGTTTATTTAACACTAGCGAACGCCGACAACTTCGTTCACCTCTTAGACCTCTTTAATCCAGCCCTTACGCTGTAAAAATGGAGTAACTTCTCCCGTTTTCCCAACATTTCCCTTTAATGCTCTGCTCCTATGGATCGTAGCGTGATGAAAAGTATACTATAACCTGCCTAGGAGTATGAAGAATAATCATACCAAGTTTTGTTAAAATCCGTCGAGTAGTTTTGTGTCTATAACGAACATAAAGACAGACAGACAAAAATTTTACTGATTGCATTTTTGGCATCAGTATCATCCCCTAATAGTTATTTTGGAAATATATTTTATGTACAGAATTGACCTCTCTACAGATTTATTATAAGTATAGATAAGCGCCTTCTTTATTACAAATGAAAAATGGTTTCTTGTCACAAATGATGTCCTTCATTCGGCAATTCATTTATAACCGATTTCAAAAAAGGTAGAGGCCAAGTAGATTCGATGACGATCTCTTTCTGACTCAAGACGACACGTGTGTTATGACCTTTAGAGTGGACAATAGCAAATTAACTGAAATAGTGTGTCAGTGACGTCATAAGTCCTCCATTGGGCCCGCGAGCTCGTGTGCAGTAATTAATAGAAGTGGCACGTAAGCACAGGGCTTATGATTTACGCGCATGTGGCGTGCGGTACTGCAGGGAGAGGTGCGGTTGGTGGTAGGTGTTTAACTTAATGGGCGTTCCTTAAATTATTAGGTACTTTTGTTTTTTATATGAAGTAAAGTAAAAGTTATGTGTTTTTGGTGTAATAAAAACGGAATTAAATTACGAGGCGGGTTTCGTAGTCACTTCCATGAATTATTCCGAAGTCGATATGTATTTCAGGCGACCGTCCAAGCGTGTCCAAAAGATAAGACCGATTTGAATATATTTTTTGCTTTGCTTACTCTATATGGGGGTGATCGACAAACTTAAAAACCAAACCAAAGTGCGAGTTGGACGCGCCCGCCGAGGGTTCCGTAGAAATTGTGTATATTGTCTCATGTTCTTTATATAAAGACTACATACATTTTTTATGATTACATCATCATCTTCAACAGTTGATGGACGTCCACTGCTGGACATAACCCTCTTGCAAGGACTTCCAAATACCAAGGTTGCGAGTCGCCAGCATCTAATGGCTCCCTGCAACCGGCTTCATGTCTTCAGTCCACCTAGTGGGGAGTTTTTATGATTTCTACTTATCATCATCATTAACAACCCATATTCGGCTCACTGCTGAGCACGAGTTTCCTCCGTGAATGAGAGGGATTAGGCCAATAGTCCATCACGCTGGCCCAGTGCAGATTGGCAGACTTCAGATACGCAGATAATTAAGAAAATTCTCTGGTATGCAGGTTTCCTTACGATGTTTTCCTTCATCGTTTGAGACACGTGATATTTAATTTCTTAAAATGCACACAACTGAAGTTGGAGGTCTTGCCCCGGACCGGATTCAAACCTACGCCCTCTGGAATCGGAGGCAGAGGTCATATCTACTAGGTTATCATGGCTTTAAATCTAAATGAATATTACCATAATAGTTTTCAGATTTTTCGCTATATCTACTTAACAACATTCAAACCTCTCGGTCAACGGAAAGTTTTAGCTTATAAAATTTTGGTTCGTTTGAGTGTCAGAATGTTAGAAGTTAGAAGTTAGAGGCTAATTGCTAAAAACTGGCGTTTCAGCTTGCGTTTTCCACCTACAACGTATCTTCAATTTAAATCAAGATTCTGCACTTACCATCACACTTGCAGTAAATCGCTGTCCTATATACTTACTATAGAAAAAACATGGTCGTTAGTGATGTATTGTTTGTGTGTGTGTTTGTGCGGACAGCGGGAAGCGGCCATTACGCGACACGCCCGCTAATGGAGCCGCGGTGTCGCGCAGGGAGGTACAGCAGCGCCGCGCGGGTGGAGCGCGTATAAGCGATAGCGATTCTGAGGACTGAGTACAGACTGATATTCTATTTTATAATGAAAGTTTGACTTTAGTTGTTCTTCTTCTTCTTTCCTGGGCCTTTTCCGCACTTTTTGACGGCCTCCGTGGCGCAGTGGTATGCGCGGTGGATTTACAAAACGGAGGTCCTGGGTTCGAACCCCGGCTGGGCCGATTGAGATTTTCTTAATTTGTCCAGGTCTGGCTGGTGGGAGGCTTCGGCCGTGGCTAGTTACCACCCTACCGGTAAAGACGTACCGCCAAGCGATTTAGCGTTCCGGTACGATGCCGTGTAGAAACCGAAAGGGGTGTGAATTTTCATCCTCCTCCTAACAAGTTAGCCCGCTTCCATCTTAGACTGCATCATCATTTACCATCAGGTGAGATTGTAGTCAAGGGCTAACTTGTAAAGAATAAAAAAAAAAAAAAAATGGTCATTTGACTTTAGTTGTTATAATAGGTATAAAGTAAGGTGCGTTTGTGTTTTAAAAACACGTAGTAAGTAAAGCAAAAATAAGTATGTTAATTTATGTATCATCATTAGATTTTCATCAACCTTTAAGTTATTGCCTTGATTTCTTGTCTTACTCTCTTTTTAACACGCTAAAATTGTAAAACTTACCTTATTATCACCAAAGCCAAGCTTTGACGATACAAAAGAATATATGTAAAACAGAACATGCGGCTATCCAGTTGCTTGCTTGCAATAGTTAAAAGTACTCAGCGCACGGACGCGTTTTGCGTCCTTGTAAATAAAATGTAATAAATATGTGCATTCAAGGAATCCCGCTCCTTTAAGGAGGAAGGCCTGGCCCTGTATTATTATTATCAACCCATATTCGGCTCACTGCTGAGCTCGAGTCTCCTCTCAGAATGAGAGAAGTTAGGCCAATAGTCCACCACGCTGACCCAAAGCGGATTGGCAGACTTCACACACGCAGAGAATTAAGAAAATTCTCTTATATGCAGGTTTCCTCACGATGTTTTCCTTCACCGCATTTTAAGAAATTAAATATCACGTGTTTCAAAACACGTGATATTTAATTTCTTAAAATGCACACAACTGAAAAATTGGGCCGGATTCGAACCCACACCCTCCGGAATCAGAGGCAGAGGTCTTCTCCACTGGGCTATCACGGCTTCCACGGCCCTGCATAGTGGGCAGTTAAAATGAGCTGATGATGATGATTCAAGCAATACTACTACTTCTTGAATATTGTCTGAAGTGTATGTATGATTGCCACGTACCTGTGCTACAAGTATAAAGCGAAGACGTCATGTTATAGGACTTTTATAGGTAGATGATGGATTTTAGTTAAAGCCAGGTGGGTCATCAGCTTGTCTTTTCAATTATAACTGTAATAAAAACAAACAGACAAACCTCTATCCTGTATCCCGCTGTCGCTCGTAC
This sequence comes from Bicyclus anynana, assembly GCF_947172395.1. Lineage (NCBI taxonomy): Eukaryota > Metazoa > Arthropoda > Insecta > Lepidoptera > Nymphalidae > Bicyclus > Bicyclus anynana. The sequence continues at coordinate 14,990,199 of NC_069101.1, forward strand.
AGTGTGGCCTGGGCTAGGGTCGTAGGGTTTTTGTACCATTTAACAATGTTCAATGAAGTTAAACGTGTTCGCATCGCTTCGCTGCGCACATTATTTGGCTCACACCGGTTACCTATGTACTCTGCCTACATAATAGGTAGGTAATATTCTAATTTGTTTTAAAACATCTCTGGCACAGCGTACCTTTGAAACTTGGAGGTAATGCGTTCGACTCCTAAGTCTGGTCATTTTAATAGTTTCATATCATAATGTATTCGCTGTCAATGTCTTAACAAAAAAAAGTCAAACATACTACTTTTAGACATCTAAAAGTAGTAAGTTTTACATTGCAACTTTACTGAGTAATAAAAAGAAACAAAAATCTCAACATATATATATATATGTTGAGATTTTTGTTTCTTTATATATATATATATAGAAAATCAAAATTACAAAGGAGTACAAAATTATACAATTACAAAATTATTTCTATAAACAACTGAATTAGCAAACAGCCCAAACAGAGTTACTTCACGAACGTGATTACGATTCCAAGATTTCTAACCACACCACCGAGATTTTTTTAAAGAAAGTCTTGGAAGAAGAACTCAGTATAACATAGCCCCAACCAAGAAATTAACCTAGGACCCTTGGACGTGATTTTAGGCGGCATAGCAGAGACACAAGGCACAAGTTACAAAAGCAGTGTTTATTTTATTATTTTTTACAAGTTAGCCCTTGACTACAATCTCACCTGATGGAAAGTGATGATGCAATCTAATATGAAAGCGAGCTAACTTGTTAGGAGCAGGATGAAATCCACACCCCTTTCGGCTTCTGCACGACATCGTACCGGAACTCTAAATCGCTTGGCGGTAAATCTTTGTCGGTAGGGTGTTGACTAGCCACGACCGAAGCCTCCAACCAGACAAACCTGTACCAATTAAGAAAACCTCAATCGGTCCAGCCGGGGATCGAAACCAGGACCTCCGTCATGTAAATCCACCGCGGATTCACTGCGCCACGGAGGCCGTCAAAACCTACCTACAAATACCTAGTATTTTTTAGCCACGGACCCAAAATATCGACAACAGTGTACCTTCACCAGCTGAGCACAATACAATACTGGAGAAGCAATTTAATATTTTGTACAATTCGTACAATGTAGTGCTCACCCTGGTTAAAAACCTGCACGCCACTAACTGAGGCCTCCTTTGTGAGAGGAGCTATCGCCCTATCGCGCCGATCGGCAATCTTATCAGTAATTAGATAAGCGGCGGTCGTTGACCCGGCCCAGTTCGCGCGCTGTTGCCACGCGAGCTAAAACGGGCCAGCGCGATGTGCCACATGTACGGCTCTACGGGGTCAACCACCACTGATATAACTCGCTAGCGACCGCCCGCGGCTGCGACTGTTTATACAATACGTTTTTAGAGTTCCGTAGGTACCTACTATTATAGGAATATACTTTCTGAAGGAAAGCTCGATCAGGAAGTGTATATCCATGCTTATTTTGTCACCATGTTTTTGGACAACCCCAGCAGTTGGTAGTGCTCTGGTTCTTAACGGATAGGGTCCTGGGTTCGATTTCTTACTCGTGTCAGTTTAGGATTTTTTTTTCTAAATTGGCTCAGGTCTGGTGGTAGTGGAATTTAACATGGCTAAGTTACACTACTGGTGAAGACGTAACTCCGAGTATAAGCAATGATGCTATCAGAGATATAGGTAGAATAAACTTGTATCTCTGACAAGTAAAAAAAAGATAGCAGTCAAGAGTTGCCTTTGAATAAGTAGCATCACTGTCTAAAAGGCTACCGGTAATAGTGAAACATACAGGCCTTCAAAGCTTTGTCTCAGCTCGACAACTCGAGGTACTGGGCTTAATCTCCAGCTGCGCCGATTGAGGTATTCTTAATTAGTCCAGGTCAGGCTAGTGGTAGGCTTAGGCCGTGACTAGTTACTATCCTACCGGCAAAGACGTACCGCCACACGATTTAAAGTTCCGGTACGATGTAGAGTAGAAACCGAAAGGGGTGTGGATTTTCATCCTCCTCCTAACAAGTTAGCCCGTTTCCATCTTAGATTGCATCATCACTTACCATCCGGTGAGATTGTACTCATGTAAGAAATAAATGCTTGAAAAATGTTTCTTTGTTAAAGACGATAGTTTCGTGAAAAAGACGTAAGTTTGTTTGTGTGTGTGGGTACATACATGTGTGGATGTATGTGACTCCTTCATATCGCATCTACTAAGTTGATTTTTCTGGATGGAGATAGATTATACACTGGATTTTTACGTAGGCTAACAAATTTTTACGCAAACGTGTGATAAATGGTAAGTGGCGTTCTATAGTTTATTACAAAACTTTGTGCAGAAAGATATCAATTATTTTACCTATAATTATTTTTTTCTATAACCTTATTTTTCTTTACAGCCGCGTGTCGCAATAATTACGTAGAGAAGTATGCAGTATCTAACACATAATACGTAAAATATAGTACATACATACGAGTACGTGTATGTATATATGTAATATATAACTATATATTACGTATATACAAACCGCGTAGTGTGTATTGTCGGTGTGTAATTAAGTTCGGTGGCGCCGCCATCTCGCTTTCTAATATATGTACAGGCGAGACCAACTGCAGTTGCCGAAATAATATCATTTTTGGCTTAAAGTATGACCAATTTTCCACCTACCCGTCCAACTAAGTGCTAGTTCTATCCAAGAAGTAGGAAGAGTATCCTAAAAGTAGACTAAGTATTAAACTGTTTATTGCATAAAACATTTTTGGCTTTGACTCAGAACTCAAGATTTCCTAGAGTGTGGCTTCTAAGTTCTGACCCCAATTACGCCTGTCATAGATACACTCGAAAAATAGCCATTTCATTAGGTCACTATAGACACTACGTTAGGACGATCGCACATGGATTTTAAACTAGGAAACTACAAATGGTCGTATCAGAACTGATTTCGTTATCTTAGAAATCCCAACTGTCCGAACAGACCTACAAGCTAAGATCTACGAGTCTCACAGGAAACGTGAACGAAGGCCCTTTAGAGAGTCAGTCAGTACATTGTTTTAGCCCTTAAGCTCTAACGCTCTGCGCTCTCTAAACCCTCGCATGAATCTACTTCAAACATATTAAGGTTCTAGCTTTACACTTTCAGAAAATGTTGTTCGTGATCATTAATTTGTGCTCCGATCTTAGACGTCTCACTGATCATCTCCTCTCGGCAAAATATGTCAATCTTTTCCATTCATCTCTATATCTCAACTTATTATACTTAAAGTTATTTTTAAGCTTAGTTGCAGATGGACACCAAGGTCAAATCTTTGTGATTTTTGTGGTTGTCCGTTTAATTTACCTTTTTATTTTTTGTAATTTATTCTTAATAAATAAATAAATAAAATAAATAAAATAATCATCCACACTTTTACATTTTACATTTACTTTTTACATTTTGCCCTCTTTCACACACTCCAACTATCTCTTCTTTGACATTTCTCTCCTCTTTGTTCCACTTGCAAAAAAATATAATTAACGACGGCTTAGCGTGCTTTACGAGACACATGAACGGGGTATAATCATCACCAACTTACCAACTCGAGAAGTTTTACTGAATATTTGAAGAAATTTCAGGATTACATAGCTCGATCTAGGACTTCAACCTCGTGACCCGAAACTTCATAGCCTAACCGATAGACGAATGGACCAATGAGGCAGAGCTTCTTTCACACGAGTGTACTCACAGCTCGAAAGCAGTTGTGTTGCCGCCTGTACGTGGTAGTAGCGCGGCGCACCCAAGAGTCCGCGCAACACGCCGCCGCGCCACTTCCACTATCTCTGCCGTGACAAAACAATTATTGCCCGCCACTGATGCGCTAGCTCTAGAGTCGCTACCATACAACAATAGACGACGGCCCGCAGTTTCACCCGCGCAGTTCCCGTTCCCCTGAGAATACGGGGACAAAATAACGTAGATAAGATACTCACAAATAACTTAGATTTCTAGTGATACAGGAATTTCAAAATCGTTTTAGTAGATCCAGAGAACCCTCCCACAATACCAGAAACTTTACTTCTTTATAATATTAGTATATATATGGATCAGACAATATTCCCATCGGCCATCGCCATCTAAGTCTCAGTTTGCGTGAAATTCAGTTTTTACAAATTCTACAGGATAAAAAAAAGCCTATGTGGTAATCTATGAATGTGAAGATAGGTGCTAAGAAAAGTTGTCGAGAAAATGAGTTTTAGCACATTATTATTGCAAAATCATAAAATCTATGCAAGACAAGAGTTGAGACAGTATGAAGTGTAGGTCAAATCATGGAAACTAAATTAGAACTGGTTCCTGACACTCAGTTCGATTCAAAGGTTTGCTTACGTATCTTCGGTGACAAAGCAATATGGGATATGGTACCATGGAGCTGATCTGATGATAGAGTTGGATGAAGATGGCTATAGAAACTGCTCATTTAAACAAGAAAAAACATCAAAGTTAGAGTCATTTGTTTTGGCAGAGACTTAAGTGCCACATGTTACAATATTAATTTTAGTTTCAAGGTATATGAGGAATAACATCTCACTGGCGTCATAAATTTTTATGGCGAAATGAATTTAATGTTATATGTTATACGCAGTTACTTATGGGCGGTTAGAATCTTGTAATCTCTTCAAATGCCCATAATAAATCTTAATGTTCTAAGTTCTATCGCATGCAATCATCTTTTAACTAACTTTTAGAAAATACAATTTGGGCGCCATGAAATTTTACATAAGAATCGGATTTAAACACATTTGTTTGAAAAGTTGTTTATAACAATAACAGGCTCTGTCAATTGATTTTATTTTAATTTTATTTTTGTTTTAGGTTTTTTGTTGTCTATATGTTAAGTTGAGAGCTGTGATAGCCCAGGATATGACCCCTGCCTTCCATTTAGTGGGCGTATGTTTGAATCCGGTCCAGGGAATACACCTCCAAGTTTTCAGTTATGTGTATTTTAAGAAATTAAATTTCACGTGTCTCAAATGACGAAGAAAAAAACATCGAGAGGAAACCTGCATACTAGATAATTTTCTTAATTCTCTTGGTGTGGAATGTCAGCTAATCCGCATTGGGCCATTGGTGGACTAATGGCTTAGCTTATTTAAATTTCCTTCCAAGAATTTTAGTTTGTGGCAGCTCAGAGTACGAAAGTTGATCTTGTTTCACCCCCATGTCTTAGAGATCACGTTAAGCCGTCGTTCCCGATTATTGTCATTAACAACAGCTGATAGTGATCGTTAGGGTCAAGCATTAATCATTATCACCCCAAGACCGGTAATCCGCAATGTCAACGTAGTGGACACCCAATAAATTCTTTGGCACTCAAAGTATTATCTGCTTGGTGTTGAAAGCCCTGTGTCCTTTAAGCTTAAGGTTTTATGTAAAGGTGTCATAATAAAATTTTGAGTCTATAATAATATTCAAAATTGCGCAATCTCCGAAGAGCAGCCGTGGGCATGTTGTAAGTTGTAACACAAACTGCACATAAATCAACTTGTGATGTTTATGACAATCGTAAACTTAACTATAAGCTATAAAAGGCGGAGTGGCGAGGTGACAGCGACTAGAGATACTCGTGGCCTTATTATACGAAAGAGAGTATGTTTTTTTATTCTTTGCAAGTCAGCCCTTGACTACAATCTCACCTGATGATGTGATGATGCAATGTGAGATGGAAGCGGGTTAACTTGTAAGGAGTATGATAAAAATCCACACCCCTTTCGATTTCTACACGACATTGTACCAGAACGCTAAATCGCTTAGCGGTACGTCTTTGCCGGTACGGTGGTAAATAGCCATGGCCGAAGCCTCCCACCAGCCAGATCTGGATCAATTAAGAAAACCTCAATTGGCCCATCCGGGGATCGAACCCAGGATCTCCGTATTATAAATCCACCACGCATACCACTCCGTCAAAATGTGAAAAGAGGTATGGCATAGCACTTTCTTTTCTATGACGCTTGACTCCACGATTATTTTAATAATAGCTGGAAGTGTAGTAGCATCGGCGTCGTCATAATGTGAGCAATCATGCCCTACTTACTTAGGGAATAAAGTTTTCAACGATTTCATCACCTTCTTGTTGATTTTTTTTTTATTTAAGCAAAGTAGCATTACAGTTTTTTTTGCTTTGCTTTTTTAGTTACAATTGACGAACCAAACCCATAGCCCACCTAATGAAAAGTGGAAATCCTTTGCATGTAAATAGATCAACACTTCGCAGGGCATGCAAGGACCACGTCTAACAAAATAGGGCCGTCTCACGAACTGTGCGCATCGACCTGAGGCATAGATGATACATTATATACCTGAGGCGTACCTTGCTGTAGTAATATACCCTTTCGAAATCTTTTTCTGAAGAGGAAGACCACAGAAAAGATGGGACGATGACATTAGTCTAGTGACAGGCGTGACATGGTACAGATTAGCTAAAGGCAGACTCGAATGGAAAAGATTGGAGGTGGACCTTGCCGATTGGCTAACAGATCTGCAGAAAAGTAGCAAGAAAAAATAATAAAAAAAACTAGGCAATTTTTTTTTGTACATGTACCTATGTTTGATTGACTAAAGTTTGATTTTGGCTTCTTTTTCAGCTGATAAAAAGTATTTATAGCATATTATACAACAATATCCTTTTCGTGTTAACAAGTTTGTCTCTCGAATTGCATTGTCACTCACCAGCTGATGGGAACAATGGTGGAGTCAAGCGTCATAGAAAAGAAAGCGTTTTATGTAATAACATTTCGATGTCATAGATTTAACGTCTCATAGGAAATGGCAGTTTATTTTTTATCACAACGATCGAACCCACGAGAAAGTAACAATAACTTGTCACTAGATATCCGCGATTTTATTCGCGTCAATGTGGATAAAAATCGTCTCTGTTGTGTCTACACTCTACATGTAATCTATCTCTATGTCAAATTTCGTCAAATTCTGTGAAGTAGTTTTGCCTGAAAGAGTAACAAACATACGTTACATAAAAACTTTCGCAAAATATTGGTAAGCTTCAGAAACATCTAAGGGCATTTAGCATTTAAATATGGAAAGTTGGTGACGTAACTTCCGCTTATAAAAATCCGGTGGGAAACAAAACAAAATGGCCGCTAGAAATTGCAACACTTAACTTATATTTTTCATATTGAGGTAGGTTCGAGATACGGGTCGATGACTCTACGCACACTGTTGCAAGCGATCACAATTGCAAAATTACATTTTACATTCGCAACAATTTATATGAACTCTATTTCTTACATGTTAAGGTTGAGTTTGAAATGTTTTTAGATTAGTAAGTGCGATGAAAATTGCTGTTATCCAATTTGCAATAGTGTGCCTCGTGCGATAATAGTGTTGTGCAAGTTTGCGAAAACGTCGAATTTTCACGTAAACGCATGAGGTGTGGTGTTATGCAATTATACCTACGTCTGCAGCGGAAATAGGTATTTTCTATTGTTTGTTTATTACTTACAAAGTTACATGTCTGCAATTACCTATGCTAATTTATGAGTAGTTTAGTGTTGTAACTATGCATAATTATTTTTATGCGCAATTAATAATGATTGAGTAGATAATAGTAAAAATAATGCATAATACTTCTACAGAATCCATCATTCAATGCAAAATACTATTACGTTCCTAAGTAGGTATTATTTAGTAAATATAGGTTGTATTTAATAAATATTGTCTTTCAAAAGTACTTGAATAATATAAATCATTACTCCAATCAATTATAAATTATACATAAAGATTAATAATCCTTACGAATTCTATTTTACCACGAAAACCAAATTAGTTTAAATCTAATTCTTTCAGTTTACTTTTTAAACTGTAACCTAAATTTCTTTTTATTTCTATTGTCAATGCATTGTTACATGTATACGGCGCTCCTAAGTTTTTTCATTGTTGTTCTTGTACCTTTTAATGTATAGTTTTAAACTTGTATCCTACTTTGTTATTTTATGGTATTCTCGTCTTATATTATTAATTTTCTATAACCATATAATCACGGGAAGTTGTGTTTTTGAAGTCGTCAATAAATACGTGTATATCGTCGTATATAATCGACATCGATAAACAAACTGTATCATCGGGCGATGCACTCTAGCGCACACATTCATACCGTTCGCCTAGCAACCGAAGTGAAGGCAGAAAGATCTACTGTAAGGGCTCCCCACCACTAAACCTGTGTTCTATTTTTCAATGCCGACTAAATAACAATTATGTTATCCATTGCCCGGTTTATTTAAAATCTGAATTTAAACTCCTTGAATAAACCGCAATGTATGTCGTACACGAAGATTATCGTGTTGTGGTGTCGTAGTTGATACCTTTGATACGAGTTCATAGAATCGCCGGTTTCTAGGTTATTTAGCAGTTTGCACTAAGAGCAAGTGATATAATTTATTCATTGTTTTTACCCGAAATATCGAGCCATTTATTATGGTTTGATATTTTTAGATATAAACCAATTGTATCAAACGAATAGATAAACGATAGCTTATAAGACATTTCTATAACTATTGTTGCTAATTTATCAAGAAAATAATTGGCTAAAAAATTATTACTATTGAATTTTTATGCGTTTACGTTTAGGTGAGTAGTCAACAATACCCCTATTATGTGTCAATTGATACTTTTATCATTAGTATAATTTAATGAATGAATTAATTAACTGGCTCCAGTGGATCACCTGTGTGGCGGCATGAAGTTCTACAAGTATAAAGTTGAAGTTTAATAAATAATAATATTTGTTTTCTTTCGTTCAATGGTTACAATTATTAAAACTACATAGTTATAATTTCTAAGCCCGTCAATCTAAAAGGTGGTAGCATAATGGGTTTATGCTCCCACTGTCTCTTTGCTCTTGAACCTGGGAAGAAGATGCAAGCAACCCTCAGTAGACTAATGTATTTTTTAAGAATTTTAATCATATTTGTAGTGAAAAATGTGTTTAAATTAGAAGTGACTACGATAATAGTACAACCTATTACCTCTCGGTGTTGTGTTAACTCTGTATTTTAACTCTGTTGGTATTAATGATGAAACTGTTTGGATTGTCCCATCGGGGCGCCGGCTCCCAGACTATATCAGTGGCCACGTAAAAAGCAGTTGGCACATGGAGTTATATTTTAAACGCTGGATGCGTTCGCCTTGTAGGAGCGAGCGGTGGGTTTTCTAAAACGGTCTAGAAATGCATTCTCAGTGGCACACAGCAAAAAGATGTCGCAAGTACTAACTACCTACTTACTGACGACGTCAGGCTCCTTACCCGACTCAAGAAATAGGGCAATGTATTTGAGTGTATACTGCCTCGTAGTTCCAGTGATTTTCACGAGTCCTGGATTCGGATCCTTGAGCTATATATACTAAGGATTTCATTCTTCTAAGAAATTTTCAGTTAAAATTTTCAGCGCGGAGTTGGGAAGTTGGTGGTGTTTTACCCCCGTGCTCCGGAGAGCACGTGAAGCCGTCATCAGTCATTATCATTAACACCTGATAGTGGTTGTTAATTAATGTAACGTTATCAAGCCCGCATACACGCATTGGTAAAGGGTGGTGGACTGAGCGCCATATCCCTTCTCCTATAAGGAACCAAAATTACCGACGGGGCACGTAGATTAAAAAATCAAAGTCACAAGGTGGTAGAATGGCGGAAAACGCAGTGCTAGTCGACGCCCTATCCTCCTTCACAATAAATTAAAATGGTAATGGTTTTAACTATTGTTTTTAACAATGTATGTTTTTAAAGAGCAACTGTTGAGTTTCTTGTCGGTTTATCTCAGAAGAACCTGCCTCCGAACCGGTGGTAGAGTCTCTTTAATTACCCAAATTTGAATATTGAGCCTACTAGTATAAATGAATTTTAATTTTAATTTTTTATGGACTGACGAAATTGTGTAATATGTAATTATTATTATATAAAAAGAATAAAGTGAATGAAAAGGAAAAATTAATGCTATGAGTATTCCAAGCGTCCTTTGGTTCGAGAACAGCCCACAACAAACTTAGGCCATTTTGTTATCACCATTTTGCAACATTGTGCAGAACTAAGTACCTACCCAGTCAATAGCAGTCCGGGCTCTTTTCATTTACAATAAGTACATAATGGAGTCAGACAAAAACATAACAAGAATAGATACAATATCTGATAAGTTATTTATACCCTATCTATACTGCGGCACTTATTGTCAGTTATCACGACGTATTTGTATGGAAGCTTCGAGACGACAGCGTGTCTATGGCACAATGCTGTCTACATGTCTATGCCACGGTCTAGTCTAGGTTTTAAATAGCATTGTCTATAGACCTAGACAGCCTGGCTAGGCACGAACGATGAAAGGTGATACATGCACTACAGGCTACATTATACCAAGGGCACGTGTCAATCATATTACCGCCGGTGCCTGTCATTAGTGATCGTTATAGAATCGAACGTTATCACCAGTAGAAAAGTTGTTTTTTTTAAGTTAAGTAAGCCCTTGACTAATGGAATGGAAGCGGACTACTTTGTTAGGAGTAGGATGAAAATCCACACCCCTTTTTGTTTGGTGGGCTTATCAGCTCTCAATTACTGAGTGGACGAAGCCGCTGGGCAGCTGCTTATCTATACTGCCCTTATAGCCAAATGACATCGATTTATCTTTCTACGATCGCAAACGCACCGAAAACTAGAAAAATGTATGGGAATGACAGATTTTGATCCCGTAACCTATCGATAGCAAATGTCATTTAATACATTTTTCTAGTTTTCGAAGCGTTAGCGATCGTAGAAAGAGAATCGACGTGCCAATTGGCTACAGGGGCTGATGTTATAACGATGAACAGTTTTTGAGTTATGGAGGTATGAGTATAATCTATACTGAAACAATTTGAAAATTCTTTTACCAATTGTTATTTGTATCATCTATATACTTAATATTATAAATTCAAAAGTACGTCTAACTGTTTGACTGTCAATATGCTTATCTTTTGAAACACCAAACCGATTTGGATGAAATTTAGTATAAATACAAATTAGACTTTGAAGCAGAACATACGCTACTTTTGTCCCGGATGAATCCAGGGTTCCCGTGGGATTTGTAAAAACAGAATTACACGCGAACGGAGTTGCGGTCGTCTTGCAGTTGGCTACCGCCGAGATGTCGCTGACTGCAGTCGACTGCGGTCGTCGGTAGAGTTGCCGCTCATGTAAATGAACCCTTAAACAAAGTAAATCATTAAGTACCAAAAAGCCTGCACTGAACATTATTACATTATATTATACCTAACAGCATAAAAAAATAGTTACGCGTTCGGAAACGCGAGCTGACCGCCTTTTTAGAAATGGCCGCAATGACTGTACGCCGTGAGTGTGTGTGTGTGTGCGTGTTTGTGTGTGTGTGTTACACAACCTATCATTACTGATTTAGACATCGGGATCCGATTTCGAAGGAGTTGCTTTTATGGCTGAGTTTGTTTTAGGTATTATTGATGTTTTTGTCTATTACCACGAAACTAAACGTCTAGTTTAGCTAACACGGCTTGACTGAGAACATGGTTTAGTTTGTCATAATATTTTGTAGTATCATTAAAATTAAGTATAGTAGGTACAAGAACAATTAAAGGTTAAACCTATGGAACCTGCTACCTTCCAAAGCGCACGAACCTCCACGTTGTCACTCAAAAAAGGCCGATAATGATGATGATGATGATGTTGATAACTTTAATAAAAGATTAAAAATGATCCAGCAGTTAAATTATTCTGATAAGAATCATGAGGTCCTCATTAGGGTATGCTGTTTCCCAAAGATTCTCCGTAGTAACCCACGGGTTGGTGTTTCACCACTCTGTGCTTCAGAGAATAAGTTAAGCCTGATGGTACATACTTGCCCAGCATTTTGCTTTGATAGTGAAGCTGACAAGTAGAGAGAGGTTTTCAAGTGAAAAATGCTAAAAATACTCGAGGGATGCATTCATTTCAACCCCTTTGAGACTGCCCCAGTTGAGGGGGTGGCATTATGAGAGCGTGCGGAGACATCTTTAGGCATTTCTCAAAAGCCTTTGCTAACAATCTTTTAATGGTTTATTTTTGGTTCACATGGAACGTGGCGTTTTAATTTCATTATATTATATAGCCGTGCCCGTGGTTCGTGTGTGTAGATCACATTTTTCTGAAAATATCGGAATAGAAATCCCTTGTGCTATTCCAGACTATAGTAATCTCTCTGTGGTAAAACAAATTCTGTCTAAATCCGTTCAGCTGTTGTAAATTACGACGAATTAGCGACTTTCAGTGTGAGTGCGAGTTTTGACATAGGTATTTCTGATAATTTTACTTTACAGATTTCATGAAAGCTGTTCACCTCTTTCATGCTTTTCTCTTTATTTTTTCACATTAAAAAGTATCTCATGTAACTTCTTATTTATACAAAATGTATTAAATTAAAGCGGTTTGGTTGAACAGTGTACACCTAAACAGACAGACACACAATATACTTCCATGTTTTTATAGTATTATGATTGGATTTATTCCTTAGTTTCCTTGTAATTGGGAGAAATACACGTCATGTATGCAGTTTAGAAATATTCGTCATTTTAGCTGGGGCGCCCGGGGTCTGCTTTCATCACTTCCATTTTGTTTAAACGTACTATAAAGTTGGAATTACCACAGAATATTTTAATAGTACAACTAGAGGTAGACCATTTAGCATATTAACGCTATAAATTGCTTTATTACCGGCCTATACAGTTTACTGATCATGCAATATGGATTTCAAGTCTACATTTCAACATAAATCTATCATATTGGGTACATTATTTGACGATTATTATAATTTTATGTCAAGACAACCCTGGAATTATATTTATTATCTTAATTTCGAGTAGGTCATAGTTATTATAATATAGGTAGTTACGATATTAATATAAGTAGCAATAATATTGCGTTTATTAGAACGTGCAAGTAATAAGTAGTCATTAGTCTCCAATTACGTGCAAAGCTAACAGTTTAGTAGCTGAGCGAGCTCGTGAGCTGCAAATGTGACCGGCGGGTCACGTTTTGCCGATTGCAGCTACTAAGTACAAATAATGAGGGTGACTTTTTGGGAAAACATACTCTCCCTCTCCTTCTTAACCATCATCAGTTGACCAATCGATGACAGTTGACGGAATCTGCAGATGGCTCACCTCACACCTGATGTTAAACCTCCACACACCTCTTTGTACAACGTGTTAGGACTACGTCCTTCCTTTCCTTTCGTTTTGTTTTTTGTTTGTTTGTTTCGTTTCGTTACTTTTACCACACACACTGTTCAATAGCACACTTGCTTTGCTCAGAAGCACAGTATTCCAGAGGATTACTTAGCATATTTCATATTCTTGGATGAGATCGGGCACAAGTATTCACTACTAGTTTACTGTCCATAGCGATAATTTTATATCTCGATCATGGTATTACTATGGTTATTATAACACAATATCTCTGGTCGCTACTTATAGGTCTTAGGCGAAGGCTCACTCAGCGGACGATGGAGCGAGCGAGCGAGCTTTGCGTGATCAGATCAACTGAGGAGATCAGCAGAAAAACCAAAGAGTCGCTTTCTGAAGTGGCAATGGAAGAGGCACATTGAAGAGTCGATAGACGTTTGTGTCTCGAGGAATTAGATTGACGACCCTGCACCTGCGCAGTATTGATCGGCATATCACTATGTCTGACTAAACGTATCGCAATATAAAATCATTGGTCGCAAGGAGCCGCTAGCACAGAATACATATGTACAAGCTAGTCACAAGCGGCTCAGGACTGTTGTTTGGAAGTTCATACAAAAGACCCATCTAGCGTTGGATATCCATCGGCTAATGTATTGATGATCACAGTGTCTCCATTTCAAAGAGCAGTGAATTTCAATTGATAGCTCACTGACCATTTTGAAAATTTACCCTTATTGAAGTAAGTCTACCTACCTACGTGTTTGTTTATTAAATTTCTGCAGAGTTATAAAAATTTAAAAGCGTTTTAACGTTGCGGTTGGTCATGGATTTTGAGTCACGTTTTCCATACATAATCATTATCGATAACGATCGCAAATGCACGCGATTTTACCCTTAGAACATAATGAAAAGTTAGAAACACAAGGTCGAAAGTTCCGTGCAAGTATCAGAGTAAACAAAACACTTTAATAACCATCTGAAAGCGAGATAAAAAGGCTGTTAAAATAAAAAGAAACACTTATGTAGGAGTTATAATATTTTTCTTCTCAAACGTGTTATGTCCAATTAGGTATCGATTTCACACATTTGGAATGTGAAACTAATGTCACCATTTCAGATGTTATAGTTGTTATTATTTTTTATTGAATAACAAGTTACGACGCCTTGACTGTGATCTTTTTACCTGAATTTAGGTATAAAGATGCAGTGTAAAGAATATCTAATCGAGGGAAGTACTACAGTCTTTTTTATGTCTACCGCCAAAGAACATTCCTGTATCCCGGTATAAAGGGTATGTTTACCGGTTCATTATACATGTACATGACTTAACACTTACGCCTTAGTTTGAAGACAAGCATGACACTAATATGTCGTGTTCTTTGCATGCCCTTTGTTGTGTTACCATAATATAGGCAAAGGGTTTGTCACCGGTTCGGTCAATTAATAGCTTGTAAAACTGTAAGTATAACTTACTACACCTAATATACCAGAGGCGTTAGGTAGAGTATAGGTACAGATGAATCCTCGGCATCATAGTGGAACGCTAAATCTCTTGCCGGTACTTCTTCGTCTGTAGGGGGTACAGTAAAAAGGATCCATCAGGCGAAAGAAAAGCGGGCAGAACAAACTAGCGATGAGAAGACCGCATGGTAGAAATAAGATTGGCCAGGGCAAGGATAGGGAAAGGCGGAAAAAGTTGGGGTAACCCAACACCCAAAATAGTGTTCATAATATCCGAAGTAATTTAGTTAAACACTCTAACTTAATTAACAGTTAATTTAAGGACTTTTGAATTATTGTTATTATTAAAATACTTTTCAAAGTTCATTATGATTCTTGTACAGTGATAACTGGAATAAATTTATAAGTAACTGGTTTTTTTTGGACTCGTAAGTCGTAGGTAGGGTTTTAGGTGTTCGAATGTATAATGAAATTTCACAATTCCTATAGCATTTGCACCGTTTATATTTAGTGTACCGACTGTACCGCCTCTTGGCACACGGACCCACTTGTGGTGCAAGACAATGAGCATTATTTGAGTCGTAAACCGTACGTGCTCGTAACTAAAACACTGCGCCGTATAACTGACCTTCCTTTAGTTAGCTAAGTGATGTTTACAACTCCTGACCTATATTAAACCACTACAATAACACTGTTATACCACGACAAATCATTAAGTGTTATACCACTTCAATCTTAACCGTAAATTATATATTACTAGCCGACGCCGCGCGGTTTCACTCGCGTGTATCAATATAGGGATAATATATATAGCTTAAAGCCTTCCTCGATAAATTGGCTATCTGATACTGAAAGAATTTTTCAAATCGGACCAGTAGTTCCTGAGGTTAGCGCGTTCAATCAAACAAAAAAACTCTTAAGCATTATAAATTAGTATAGAGTATAGTATCTGTGCTAATAAGTTGAACTCTTTGTTTGTTGGGTTGAACCACAGAACATACAAAACGCTAAAATTAAATTTATTCCGTGAGTTAAACGTTCTAATCTCAGAAGCTACTGTTGAGAATTGAATAATTTTTATGTTATCTGTTTACCAAGGAAGGTCAATAGGAGCGGAGCATCAGTGAACAATGTAGCAAAAACAGGAAAACTATTCCTTTTGAGAGTTTCCGTTGTGGCATACCGGAACGATACAATTTAGGGCTCCGGTATGAAATGGCATATTACATACGTCTTTACGGGTAGGGTAGCAAATACTGCCTTCGACCTTCCACCTAACCAAACCTGAGATAATTTAGAAAACACTAGCGGACGCCACGCGGTTTCACCCGCGGGGTTCCCGTGCCAGGAACACGGGGATAAAACCTATACAGCAATCAGGGATAGTGTAGCTTCCTAACAGTGAAAGGATTTCAGAGCCTATTCATTGTAAACAACCAAATAAACAATCAAATCTTTCCCCCCTTTATAATATTAGTATAAAATCCTAAATTGACCCGATCTGGGAATCGAACCCAGGACCTCTATTGTAATAAAAGACTTTATTCAGAGTTCGTGTGTACATTCTGTTTGTCCCCTAGGACAAAGGCCTTCTTCAAACTTTTTCACAACTCCCGATCTCTTTCAGATTTTGACCAGTTGCCTCCTGCCACCTGTCTTATTTCGTCCGCCCATCTCTGTTTTGGTCTTCCTCTTCTCCTTTGTATATGACCTGTATACCATAGCATGAATGTTTTGCTACATTTTTCTCTATATTAAGGACCTCTATTAAAACCTACAAATTTCTACTGATTGCGTTAAAGAGGTCGTCAAAAATGATCTAACACTCTGTGAGTGATGGTCAAACCTTCATTATTTTATAAAAGCTAAATTTTTGTACACCCGTGTTTATGCCATAGTATAATTTGGTAGGCAGCTATGGCCACAGAAGAGATATGTCACTTATGAGTAGCTTCGTAGCAACCCTTCGATAGAGACCCACATATTATTCTGTATCATGCGTTTAGCTCGGTAGTTGGCAAAACAAAGACATTTCCACACAGTTTGTGTTGTGTATATTTACAATAACTAATGCTTACATTACCGTATTATTAACAAAATACTGTTATTATTATAATAATAAACATACTGAGGAATGACGTTGTTATTTTGTTTTCATAGTTATTTTCACGTCAAGGCAACCAAACCTTAAAGCTAGTTTCTTTGTAATACAGTTACAATGTAATTTATGACGAATCACTGTTGAAATGCATAATATTTGTATTTGGTTTTAGATGTTATTGCAAAATATTTTGGCAGAAATTTCTGCTTTTATACGTCAATACTCGTAGTGTACTCGTTGGTACTTTTGTAGTGTTTATGAAGTTCCATTCCAGACTTGTTTAGCAATGGCAGTAGTTGCTGATGAAATTACAGGTAGGTACATGAGATTTATTTGCCGTACTTATATCACATAGGTAATAATCGTACATAAGTCGCAAGATGCATTATTATAGGTTACTAGCTGATGCCGCGCGGTTTCACCCGCGTGGTTCCCGTTCCCGTAGAAATACAGGGATAATATATAGCCTATAGCCTTCCTCAATACATGGGCTATCTAACACTTTCAAATCGGACCAGTAGTTCCTGAGATTAGCGCGTTCAATCAAACAACCAACAAACAAACAAACAAACTCTTCAGCTTTACAAATAAGTAAAGATTTATGTCACGTTCGGTTAAATTTGTTCTGGAGCTGCATATTGTAAGGGCTTGATTGTTAAAAAGTATTTTTAAAAATTTCACCCCATTTTTTACAATCGTATTACTAAAACACGAAAATTGCAATGAATGTATGAATTTTTGTTACTCTTTCACACAGTAACTACTGGATGGATTAAACCGATATTGGGAAGGGAGATTAACACATTGATATCCCGGAAAATTTCATCGATATAGCGGGATTTGTGAAAAACTTTACTTCAAGCTTCTGCTAGTACATTATTTAAACTAGTATTATAAAGTTGAAGAGTTTGTTTGTTTGTTTGGTTGAACGCACTAATCTCAGGAACTAATAGTCCGATTTAGAAAATTCTTTCAGTGTTAGATAGCCCATTTATCGAGGAAGGCTATAGGCTATATATTATCTCCGTATTCCTACGGGCAAAGGAACCACGCGGGCGAATCCGCGCGGTGTCAGCTAGTATTATTATGATTGTCCACCCATTACGTTAGCCCATCTACTCTGCTTCTGCCTTTGGGCCCCATCAGGCGATGCCTCTGCGCTCTGCGCTCGCCCACGGTGACGGCGCTGAGATCCCATGAGGAGCCTACGCCACTTACACAATTAGAAAAAAAACCTGTTTCCAGTTTAGGCTACAAAAACTGAATTTCACGTTGTTTTTGCGTGCGCTACAATGAATCTAAAACGTTATAAATATACAGCGCATGCAAACATATGCACATATTCTGCAGAGCACGTGCCTCGCTAGCGCGCGCCTCGTGACTCGTACTGCACGACGCTCACACACATGGTAATATGCTGGTACAACTTTGTGAGGCTAATCTCCGGATAAGAAGGCTGCATCTCGGATTAGGGCGCTGCTCATTGAATACTTAAATTAAGATTATAATAGCATTTTCTTAGGGTTCTGCACCTAAAAACGACATAGAAATCCTTTCGTTACTTAACCGTTTACATCTGCCAACGTTTTTTTTCAGTACCTCTAAAATGAATCTGTAGTTCCTTGAAGCAGTAAAATATCAAAGTGCCAATTAATTGCAATCAAATGATCCTGCTGTTTATAGAGCGTATTCCAATATATATTATGTACCTACTTGATTCATACAGCTTTCTTATTTTCAACCATAATTCACCCTTAACTACTCGTATATCTCAAATGTTATTATAGATATTGATATAAGCAGGATATTAATATAAAGTGGGTAGTGGGCCAATTTAGAATAGATGCATGTTTATTGGTTAGTTTATTCTCCATTACAGCACGAAATGAGAACGAACGAATTTGAACGAACGAACGAATTTGAGCTCAAAGCTTGGGCGGGTCTATGAAATATATCAATCTTTTCTTTCTTTCTTAGAGCTTTCCCAGAACTTCAGTAGTTGGAGGTGTGACATCTCGTGCTATAAAGAATTCATTATCCTTCCCGTGAAGTATTACTTTGTTGCTTTCCATTTAATATGGAGCCATTTTCATTTCCTTTTACCTCAAAAATACACCTCAAAAGAAATACACGTTAAAAATACATCCCTAAAGCGATCGAGCAAAAGTACACAAATAAGAGGGAAATCGGTAAAATCTCGTGCAAACTATCACAACACGTATCGGCTCACGTATCGTGATGTACATGTCACCCTAACACGTATTTGTAAGCAATCTATCACGGGGGTAGGTGCCCTCGTGTTTGCGAGGCGCGTTTATTTGCCGATGGGCTCATCAATAACACCATCCTTGAGTATCTGTTGCCTGAGAGATGGCAGATCGATGGCTGTACGGTGAGATTGAGTTTAATGAGTTTCCTCTTGTTTAACTCACTTCGAAATACGACTCGTTATTTGTTTTTCAATCATTTTCTCTTGGGAATACTTTATTTTTTTCAATTATTATACCCTGTTAACTTCGTAGTAAATTGAACATGGTTAAATAAGTTTAACCAAGTTCGATATTTATAATTTTTCGACCGTCGATTGACCACGGAAAGAAGAAAAGTAGAAAAGTGTCCGTTTTATCGTTCTTATCTGTGAGACTGTTTAAAAGTAGTCAAAACTAAAACGTCACTCGAATCAAGCACTTATTAGGTGATGTAGAAGATGTCTAGAGATACTTTTGGAACATTACAAATGTTTTTATTTATAAACACGAACTATATTTTCGTAATCAATAAGGTACACTTATGTGCATCTATGAGTAGGGAAGAAACTTAAATGCAAGCGGTGACGACTCATCGCTCCTGTGTCGTCAGACTACAACCACTACGCTCAAAATAAGGACAAATTCATTATTTTCATGTCTTTGTTTCAGTGGTCTATTATTTTTATGACCACATTTATGGCAGACTTTGGAAGTTAGACCTACCACGTTACTCCAATGCAATTGAAAAGTATTAAAATTATTAATTAACCAATTAAATCCGCTTCGATCCGCCCAGCACCAGCTCAATCCAGATCCAACCGGCCAAAGCGCGCGCGCAGCTCACGTGCAAGAGTTCCTTGCACTCGCTTTTATTTGCAAATGGCGTCGCATCCACACAACAGTTTGTGAAGCCCAGTTTTAATATTCAATCGCCTCTAGCACCGCCTCCATTATGTATGAGCCTCAATAGACGAACATGACAAAGAGACTTTCACCGATAGTCTTATTCATTAGATGAGAAATAAATATTGACTTATTTCTCAATATCTCAGATTTCGTACTTATCAAAAGGCAAAATTTTGACGATAATCTCTGGTACACGCTTGACTTTAGTATTCGCTATTGTGTAAAATATACCCAAAATTGCAAGAATCAGTAAATGTTTTTGTGTAAAAATAATACATTTTCTGAATTAACCTTTTCAACAAGGTTTTGTCAAGTTATCGTCTGCATCATAGAAGGATACAATATTGTCAAAGATTTTGTTATCATTAAATCAAATTTTGCGCACAAAGGACAAAATGATATTATCAGAAGTTTTTTTTTTATTTAGAGTCTTCTGACTTCGTAGTTTTTCGCCGGTTCTTCCCGGTATAGTATGTTTTCAAAATCGTTGCTAAATACACTACTCCCTCTAAGTATACAACCCTTAACGAAAGCTTGATTGTGAAGAAGCAGGTATACCCCAGCAATAAGGAAAAACCGAACCAAAATACAAAATACAAGGAAAGCATGATATTAAATCGTGAAATTCTGAGAAACACCTCCTTAGCAATTCCTCCAGCATCCCAGCACCGCTGAAACTGAATATAACGCCCGGAAAAATTAAATTTCTCAATTTGAAAGTCAATTCTTCCGTATCGACTTACCAAGTTGCTATCCGGTTTTATTTATCGTTTTTAATTCAGTGGAAGTGTCGGTGTTTTTTACTGTGTTCATATTTATTTATTTGGGAGTTTTGCATGCGACATTGTAGCATCTACTTAAAATACGCGATTTTATATAAAATAGACGTTCACTGAATTCTTTTGCATTTGACCTTTTGACCGAGAAATGTTGATTTCCATTTTGTGTATTGAATTTGAATAATTGTTTTGTTTTTAAAGTACCTAATAGTTGACGAAACAAGGATGGAAACATATAGTGATGGCGTTAAGAAAATACATATAAAATTTAAAACATCAAAAATTGAGAAACCTCCTCCTTTCTTTGAATTTGGTTAAAAATAAAATCACATTTAAGAATTCTATGTGATGATATAAGGCATAATTATAATGACTCGTATAAAAATCAATATAACCGAATGGAAATGGAACCAGCTCCAGCTGTGTCCAACTGACATTGAAAATAACCCACAAAAAATGGTTTCAGAATTCAACTCTTTTAATGATGACATTCAGCTACCGAGATCAAATTAAGACAGAAACAACAAAACAAAAATAAAAATCTCAATTTATTAAACCCGACTAGTTCCAGCTGTCACATCGGATACACAGAGCGGCAATAAACTCCGCCAGGTGGCGCGATCTGTCATATTTCCCGCGCAAACAAGATGGCTGCCACGTGGCGGGAAAAATAACACCACGTGTGCATCGAATTAGCCACTCCATCTATTAGTGGACGCTGTCATTGTTTTACGACGTGTGCCAAAAACTAGTAAATTCTTTTAGGGTTCTCTTCCGTGTCCGCGATTCTAAAATAAGACTTAATAAACTATGTTCACAATACTCTTGCAAAGAAAAATACATAATCAGTATTTGAACGATGCGGGCCATGAGATAACTCGTGAAAAGGCGATAGTGTGGACCAATAGCAAATCCTTCAAAAATATAGTTATCGAAAACTATTTGTCTACTTTTCTTAACGAGATATTTCGATGATGACTAAGCCTACGGAGAAAACTTCACAAAGCGGTTTTAACTTTTACTTGCAGTAGTTATTATTGATAGCATATTCAATCGAAATAAATTGGTAATTCTTTTAAAAAAATATTATTCATGAAAGGGATACTTCAAAAACGGAAGACGCTCTCAATTCGACTGTATGTATGTTTAGTTTATATTTCATTTTATAATTCATTATCATTAGATTAATATAATTTTTCAGTTGTTATCTTACAGAATTTACACAATTTAATAAAATTAAATTGTAGGTTTCCGTTGATCCCCAATAATTTGAAAATAAATAACCGCCAATAAATCCTTCTTTAAAAACGCACGGAACCATTCAGTTGGCAACGCGTCTTATTTTTTAACCTCAGATCCATCATAAACAGAATTGCTTTGTTTATCAGTCCGAGCGACGCCAAAAAGCTTTCTCGAATTATTTACGATACGCCTGTTATTGCATTACACTCTGTTATTGCCAATTGCAATATGGTGTGATGCAATGTTTACCGCACCCCATCAGATCTGTCGGCATCGGGGAATATGGAATATCTCTATGGTAAAACAACACATTGTTAACTAAAACAAATGCTCGAAAGAAGAATTGATGATCTATTTGATTGAATATGTTTATAACCAGAATGCTCCAGGATCTTATTTTATTTATCCTAACAACTACTTGAATTTACCACAATTGAAAGTAGTTTTGTTAGGATAAAACAAATATGTGGAATGCACAAGTTATTTAAAAAAATAAACATTATATTGTGTTAGGTTCGGTTAGGTATACGTTAGGTCTTGTAAACGGTACCCGTTTCATTGAATAGGTGTCCGAATATGGCGTTCCTACGTGTAAACAAAGCATGCACGTCAATAACCGTCGTGTCAAATAAAGCAAAATTACGTACCTTCTCTATCCTTCTCTAAACATTGGTGCCATTATGTAATAGCCTATTACCGTCCTATATCAAAGACTTAACAACCCATACGTCTTCCATCATCATTAGTCGAAGTTCCATCTCACAAAGAGATGACATTAATTCGTTGAAACTCTTCCTGGATGGCTGACGCAAACATACCGCAAATGAAATCAAAACTTTTGCGTAAATAACTTTAAAAAGTTTATTTTGACATTGTCAAGGTTATTTTTATTGGACCCTGTTCAAATTATTTGACAGTAACAGGTAGGAAAAAATACATCTGGTGTGGCAGATAAGGTCACCAGATCAGCGTGTCTTCAGAATTATATCTAGACTAAAAATAAACCAGCACTACGAGAAAAGTTGGTCTGTCTGACTGTGCCAATCACAATGTTGCGTTGTGATCTAAAAGCATGGTTGCAAACTGAACCTGCATCAGCTTAAATGGAATACACTGGATCTTGTGAACTTGTGATAACACGAAATGGGTTCCAGGTAGTCGCTGAATCCAGGCGTCTTAAGACGGTGATTTTTTAAAAAATTTACATGAGGCCTATATTCAATGGGATCTAATTCAAAAGAAAATATTGAAAGACCAATCATGTATATTAGTAGGTTATCCTAATCTGGTATAAGTGACAGCATTTAGATATTTGAAGTTTGTAGAGAACGTACGACGCCGGGTGCACTGTTAGTGATGTTTAAAATGGTTGACGTCGCAATATCTAAGTATTTTTCATTTAACATATTTTGCAATGATATGTGTGTGACATTAAAAATACTGAAATCTGTGGACTTTGCGACATTAATCAAGAGAACTGAGATTAATTCGGAATCTTCTGAAGTGTCATTTGGATTCGTGAGATGATAAAGTTGGAGCATTAAATGTGACGTGAGCTATGCTCTTGATCGTAATATATCTTCTATAAGACTATCGGGTTGTTTGTCTTTTGAAGTAAATTTTATTTTGATAAAGATGAAGAAGAGGAAAAGCTTAAAACCGCTAACCTAGGTATCCTTACCTGTAGTCCGTCTAACCTACGGCATCTAAAGGTAGCATTCCGATCTTGGCGACCGTGACCTGCGACTGCGCGACCCACTGCTTAGTATGAATTTATATGGAGCACTAAACAAAACCCGAGACCGCGACGCGCGACCACATTTGTTTAGTGCTCCATATAAAGCATTGTGTCGAGCGATCGCAAGTCGCGGTCGCAGGTCGCGGTAGCCAAGAACGGAAGTCTACCTTAAGTCTCTTTATGCTAAAGGAAGGAAACAAGTAGTTATTAATAAGCTTCAACATTTGATCCACACATAGATAGGTACCTACTTAAATAAATGGTCATCTATACTAATATATAAAACTGAAGTGTTTGTTTATTTGATTGAACGCGCTGATCTCAGGAAATACTGGTCCGATTTGAGAAATTCTTTCAGTGTTAGATAGCCCATTTATCGAGGAATCCCCGTTTTCCTACAGAAACGGGAATCACGCGGGTAAAACGGCGCGGCATCTGCTAGTAACTAATAGGAATCTTTGGTCTCAACAATAAAAAGACGTGTTGGTGTGTTATTTAACAATCTATACTAATTAATCTATCTTACAACAGTACGTAAGAAAAGTTGCACGAGTTACGCAATATACTCGTGTGGTGCACAGACCACAGTGTACAGTGTAAAGAGCAAACACATGTCGGACAAAACAACACTTGCGTCCGTCGCCATCAAATATAATCGTAACATGACGACAATCTCGTGCACAAACAGATTCCATTTGTACGATCGCACGCCAAATGCCTTACATTTTTATGGCCATAATATAAATAAATGTTACGGCTAAATTCTAATACAAATACAAAGTAGAGACTGCCCAGAAGCAATGAGAGCGTTAGTTACTTTCAAAATATAGACTAAATCTTTTGAAACCATAACAAAACCTATGGGACACTTTAAATAATAATCTACGATGATACCATCCCTTACTCAAAATATCGCAAACTGTAAAATCAAACTATTAATAGTATACTTGCTTAAATAGACCACGGTATTGTCCCACATGTTTTTGGTAAATATTATATATTGATCTGATCATGTCAATAATTTCTTCTCTTACATTTTCTTGCAATTTGCCAACACACAGAGATCATAAAAGCAATAAAAAATATCCATAATCATAATTATCACAATATTTGCACTATGGCAATAAAAACTATGTAACATAATCACAATTATTTCTGTTTCTGGAATTAAAATAATAACTGTAGAAGTCAATTGTGAGTATGCCCAGGCAGTGTAAGCTTCTGTTATCTTTCGTGCTTAGATCGCAACATAAACCACAATGTACAGCGGTTCATAACCTCATGAGGTAATAATTAGATATAATTAGCTGCACATGGTCAGTTCCAACATCTGCAAGAGTGTAAGCGAGAAGCGCTGCTAATTTCGGCCCCAGGATCACCATGTCATCGCTGCAAGCTGTTGGATGGGCACAAAATGCATGTTGGCTCAGTGCCAATGTTGGTCCGAGAGCATGTGGGAAGTTTTTAGTAAGTATTTGATTTAATGTACAAGCTGTAGTATATGTGTGTGTATGTCTTTTTAATTTTCTCAAAAAATAAAAAACCTCTGGAAGCTATTGTTGTATT
The DNA here is from genome assembly GCF_947172395.1 of Bicyclus anynana. Classification (NCBI taxonomy): domain Eukaryota; kingdom Metazoa; phylum Arthropoda; class Insecta; order Lepidoptera; family Nymphalidae; genus Bicyclus; species Bicyclus anynana. Next base: position 15,015,470 of record NC_069101.1, read on the forward strand.
TATACTTAAATCACATTATGGTTAAATAAGTACGAAAGTAGTAAGTAAATCAAATCAGCACGTTATTATCGATAATGCATCAAAAGAATATCGAGATTAAGAATGCATTTCTGAAAATTCACCAGAAAATAATTATTCTAACGACTATAAAGAGTATTGCACTAAAAAAATATCACCCTATGTCCTATTTACTAATCAAAAGGTGATGCAGGCAATTTTAGTTTAACTTGATTTTTCGGCTCCGGCCCTTTTACTGTTTGAAACAAAAGAAGTACAAAATTGGTTAATAAACGTCAAATCTACTGAATCTTGATCAATTGAGAGCCTCTTCGTCTTTTTGAAGCTGGTTAAATATATCTTGTCCTCAGAAGTTCTCCACTCGCTCTTTGCCTATTTACTGTTTCTCCTCCATCGGTACTCGCTGCCACGAGTATTTTTATCCCGAACCCACCGACTGCGGGCGATTTACGAGCCGATAATGGTAAATTAATTTGCAATACACGTGTTCTTGAATTAACTTGTTTTTAGTTTTCTCTCTAACCTCGTGTAAACTCCGCCTTGAGGTTTCTCAATGGTTAAACGGTTTTTGTGAACCGCATACTAGATCAGCCGCTAAACAAACTGTTTTGTTTTCACTTCAGAAGCTGTTTTATAAAAAATGTGTTTTCTTCTTTCAGATCACTTTTTTCCTATAAACTGAATGAAAAATATGACAAAAATCATCCGAAAGGTTTTGTACTGTAATGATTATTTCTGCCACTAGGTAGTTTCGCTGTGTTTCGATCCAAAGAATAGACAAATAGAGAGACGAATATCTTAGCATTCCATAGACTCACCGTGCAGGTGCCGGGTCCATCGCGTGGTAGAAAAAAACACCAAGCAAAATCCAGGACTTGTGACTACTGGATGTAGGGTTAAGGACTTCCTTGACGATCGATCAAGACTTCCCTTCTCTGCTCGTGTTGTACTTCCTGCCTAGCCAAATTTGGTAAGATCCTATTAGAGCAGCTTTAGATACTTGTTCTAATATAGAAAGAACTAGCTGCATTTCTAAAGAGGCCTTTAAGCAAGTTATAGAGAGATTCTGCTGGTAAACCTTTCGCATTCCTACGGCGTACAGACTAACTACATAGCCATTTTTAGTTAGTTCAATAAATAAAATTAAATAACCGAATTTTAATTTAAATAAAAAATCTTTGTGCGTCGAGTGTATAAAGTGCGATGAGCTGAAACATCGTGTAGTGTTGCCGAGTCGGCGGTAGTATTTTTAACCGACTTCCAAAAAGGAGGAGGTTCTACGTTCGGCTGTATGTATGTTTTTTTTTTTTTTTTTTTATGTATGTCCAGCGATAATTCCGTCAATTATGGATCGATTTTGAAAATTCTTTTTTTGTTTTGTAGGGTTTACTTCCAGGGTGGTCCCATTTTTTTCATGTCAGGATCTGATGATGGCATCCTGGAGAAATTGAGGGGAACTTTCGAAAGTTGTAGAGACGGCTAGTACGTTTGTTAGTGTTTCCATAAGTTATTTTAAACCACTACAACTTTATGAAGGTTTGGAGTTGGTCTGATGATGGAGCCGAAACACAGACGATGGAACTCATCAAGGATTTACAGCAGTCACCTTTTGTTTGGGCTTGATTAATTTGTATTGATGAGTACTTTCCACCTATATGGGTTGTGACTGTATTAAGGGTCTGGTGATGAAGACGAGGGACAGTGAAGAGAACTCCTCGACGGTTCGCAGTAGCTACCTTGTGTTTGGACTTGATAAATTTGTATTGATGAGAACTTACCACCTAGATGGATTGTGACTGTATTAAGGGTCTGGTGAAGAGAACTCCTCGACGGTTCACAGTAGCTACCTTGTCTTTGGACTTGATAAATTTGTATTGATTAGAACTTTCCACCTAGAAGGATTGTGACTGTATTAAGGGTCTGGTGATGAAGACGAGGGACAGTGAAGAGAACTCCTCGGCGGTTCACAGTAGCTACCTTGTGTTTGGACTTGATAAATTTGTATTGATGAGAACTTTCCACCTAGATGGATTGCGACTGTATTAAGGGTCTGGTGATGAAGACGAAGCACAGTGAAGAGAACTCCTCGACGGTTCACAGTAGCTACCTTGTGTTTGGACTTGATAATTTTGTATTGATAAGAACTTTCCACTTAGATAGGTTGTGACTGTACACACGCAGTGGGTATGCTAACACTAAAAATAAAAAAATAAAAATTTTAATAAAAAAAATTCAACCGACTTCCAACTCAAAAAATAACTTTAACTAAAAAGCAAAAAATAACATCCTACCTATGTGCTACCTTCTGATCAGTTTGAAGGCGGTGCCAAGCCAGTGTCGTGTTTTAATTAAAGCTGTTTCTGGAATAACCAAAGAAATTTTGTAGTTTAAACTTATTTAATTAAAACATCACTGGCTTGGCACCGCCTTCCAACTGATCAGAAGGTAGCACATAGGTAGGATGTTATTTTTTGCTTTTTAGTTAAAGTTATTTTTTGAGTTGGAAGTCGGTTGAATTTTTTTTATTAAAATTTTTTGTCGCAGTTTTTAAAGGCACAATACAATACTTGGTTAGGTTAGGTTTGATATGACATTAATTTATTTAAATGTGTAACATTGTTTATGTTTCAGTGTGTAATTATTTGATTAGATATATTAGTATTTTACATACTAATATATATAATTGTCTACAAATTCACAGCCGTAAAATAAATGTAAGTAACTGTTTTTTTTTTTGTATAAATTCGAATGCTACAAATAACGTAATTACGATTGTGAAATAAAATTGGAATTTAGGCGTAGTTCGCTGGTTGAAGAGTCCACAATTGAAGAGGCAGCGAGGCGTGTTGTATGAGATACAGCGCTGACTGTTGGTGATAAGACACGCTTGAACACTTCTCAGAGTAATTCGAGGGACGCCATTTGGGGATACTGTATAATGAAGAACCATTTCTAAGTGAAATCTTATTTCTTGATTAAAATTTGAGAATAAAATTATACAATTAAAGACGTGCTTTTAAAGATTGGTGTATTGAAATGACAATAATTTTATTTAACGTCTTAAATGTTGAAATAATTGAATCAGAATCGATAACACGCACAGTCAAGCAAGTACTTGTTCATATATAACAAAAATAAAAGATTGCATCTGGGGGTTTAACGTCGGAGGCAAGCACTATCTCGTGAAGTAACTACACAAGACAACCCGTTGAATAAAAAAAGAAATGGCCATGATAGTAATCCCTTGAAAGCGAAATGTAGAAACGATAACAAAAGAGCGGAGCATTGTAAGGTTACCGTCAAATCTATTGGGAAATAGAAAACGGGCCGAACACGAAAGAGCAATAACCAGCCCTTGATACACGTAATCCCGGAGATTGGCGCAGCCCTGGCAATAAGTGTTCCTTGACAGATATGACAGATTGACAGACTGACAGATGGGGCGCGTCTCTCGCATTTTTCCATTTCCCCTTCTTACGAGCGAGATGCTTGTGCTCAGTGATGTGGAAAACTCGCTAGGATATTCACGCTACGGTAACAAAAACCATTTTGTGAGAAACGATGATATAAACTTATGTGACTAAATATAATTGTGGGACTGTTGACAACATAAATATTTATTTTGCTTCAAGTTTGAAAGAAGGAATCTTTGTTAGCTTCTTTTGGATATAACGTAATAAAACATTGATACATAATTGAAGTTTTTGCGATTGCTTTATGTTCTATCTATTAAGTTATACGTACTCGTACGTACATATGTAATTATTATAATGTACGTACGTACATAATTATTGTTCAAATGGGTTTACTTAACAAATGTTACATTTCGACATATTTCGTTTATATTAATGTTGTTAAATTATTTACTGTTGTTTGTTACTATTTAGACATTCCTAGTAAGGCTCTTTTATTTTTGCATAATTTTAAGCAGCATTTTTTATAGTCCGGTCTGCTGATGAAATAACCTATGCCTTTATATACCTCATGTTACCATACCGACATAGAGCAGCGCATTACAGAGGTTTTTCCTAAAGTGCTGTGAATTACATTTGTCAACGACAAATATAAAATAAAATTTTTCAAATACATAAGTTGGTACTATACGTGATTGCCAGCCGAGTGGTTCAACAACAACACAGAGGAATAGTTCTGGTTCTAAACGTACTCCCTGTATGACTCCATTTCATATCATCGGGCACGGCTTGGCTGTCCTCCAGCGCTGCTGTCACATCCTCGGCCGAGTGACGTCACGCAGCGGTGACGTCAGCGCACATGGCGGAACAACTTGACAAAGAGTCTCATAATGCCATTATTAGGAAGGATAATTAATTTAATTATATTTTTTCATGTTCGTAAACGTTTGTAATGGTTTATTTACCATAAAAGATTGCTTACATTGAATAGGAACGTTGCTTTGCGGAAATTAATGTAGAATGAATAATACAGTTATTTTTATCCGACTCCAAAAGAGGTTCTGTATTTTACCCGTTTGTATTTATCTATACTAATATTATAACGAAAAAGAGTTTGTATGTTTGTTTGTTTGATTGGACGCGCTAATTTCAGGAACTACTGGTCCAATTGGAAAAATTCTTTCAGTGTTAGATAGCCAATTTATTGAGGAAGGCTAATACATTATTACCGTATTCCTACGGGAACGGGAACCACTCGGCTGAAACCGCGCGGCGTCAGCTAGTGTAGACATATACTCGAACCTTTATTTAGTATGTCGGCAATTTACGCAAACACTACTAATTTGATTTGGATGCTCTTTTCGTTGACTAAATGTTAGTTTAAGGCTTAATTTTGTTTCCAAAAATATTTATAATTTCAATTGCAAATCTTAGCTATTGACCACCTTTCCAAAAAAGCTGCCTCTGTCTGCCTCGCTGGTCCAGTGGTTAGTATATATCACTTCAGAACATGAGGTCCTGGGTTCGATTCCTGAATCAGGCATTGAAATACTGAGCTTTTATATTTCCTAAGAAACTCTCAGTAAAAATTCTCAACTCGGAAGCGCAAAAGGAGCTCAACAGATGAGTGGCAGAATAATTAAATAATATCGCTCTAAGCCCGCCAACCCACATTAGAGCAGCGTGGTGGGTCTAAACTTTATATACGGCCCTCAGCTGGGCCGAGGTGTGACGCTTCGGCCGTGGCTAGTTGCCACCCTACCGGCAAAGACGTACCACCAAGTAATTTGGCGTTCCAGTACGATGTCATGTAGAAACCGAAAGGGATGTAAAGAAGAAGAAGAAGAAATATAGTTTATTGTACATTAAAACAAAAATAAACAATAACTTATAATTACACTTAGAAATTAATTTACAAATGTATTTCATCCTGCACAGAACAAGTTAGCCCGCTTCCATCTTAGATTGCATCATCACTTACCATCAAAAAGAATACCCTCTTTTCCAAGGAGAGAGGCCTGGTCCATCAGTGGGCGGTTAAAATAGGCTGATTTTTAAATCAAACACTCAATAACTGAATAAAGTAGTAGGTTAACAGAATAGTCAGTTAAGTAGTAGCTGCAGCACTTACTTAGAATATAGGTCTCTTAACATACTACAGTGAAGTCTTCTCATTAAAAACTGTAATGAAAAGGTTTGTTATTATTGTCTGTGTTCTAAAGCAGGCTGTATGTTTAGTACAGCAGAAGGCACATAATCCCGTCTGTATCGGGAGCGTCGCGTCGGTCAAATCCTTCGACAGCATGCGGAGACACGGCTCCACAGTGATGCTGCATTCATTATACCTTATCATATACACATACTTACAATACCTACTGCCTGTTTGGTTAGACTGTGACTACAGGTTGTGATATTGGGTTCGGGTCCCGGAAATGACTATTTTTATTATAGAATATTTAAATGAGACGAATAACTTAGCAATCCACGGATTCACGGTGCGGGTGCCGGGTCCATCGCCCTGTAGAGAGAAAAATTCCGGGCAAAAGCCAGGACTCGTGACCAATGGATGTAGGGTTAAGGAATTCCTTGACAATCAACTAACACTCCCCTCCTCCGCTCTCTAAATATAATATTTTAATTCGGAAAATTACCTCTAAACTATTCTCTAACAAAGCATAAGTTGTTTGATATAAGGAAACAAAATAAGTTATTTCCTTATTTATTTATTTCAAAATAGACCTCGGACATGATAAATGTCCGTCGGTTCATTTCCAAAGATTTATTGTTCGTATAAACAGTGGTTCACAAACTTCAAGCACGGACGGCATTAATTTATCCCTATTTTAATTTGCCCTTATTCAGCGTAGTTTAGTTGGACGAAAGTACTTGGATGCCCAAACTGTCTAATTAATCATTACCGCACGATAAAAATAACTAAAGGTGTGTTTTCTCTCTATTTCCAGATCAAATTATCGTTACCTAACTTCCTACTGTGCAAAGCTGAAATGTCACCACTTCAAACACCAATGAATCGATGGATGTTGGGTTTTCAAGGTGCTGGCGACCCCGCACCGGCGACCCTCACCTGAAAGCGCAGCGTTGATTGACCCCCAATTGGTGGACCAACGACATCAACAGAGGCTCGGGACCGTGGTGTTTGAAGGTCCTCAGAAGAAGCCTATGACGAGAAGTAGACATCGATAGCCTGGAAATGAACGGCATGGGCTCTATAGGTACCTACGCATCATTTACATAAAACCTTCGACACCAGCGTTATTTATTATTAAACACATACATAAATCTTAAATGGTAAACAAAAAAAAACACCTATATATGTATATTTGTAACGAGTTACCGAGCTAAAATATAAATAAACGTTGCCATGGCAACAATAATAAGGTCACGCTAAACGTTTGGGAACCGCTGGCTCAGATAAAGCCGCTAGCAATTTTTCATTTACCTTCCTCAACCCGAATAAGAATGAAGATCTGACCGATACGACCTTTTTTGGGTTGAAATAATATTTTTTTTATGGTTCACTCGTATTCTTGGACACTATTAATTTGTTTTTATTGTTTTGTTCACTGTTAATTGGTTGACTTTGTTGAATGAAGTTAGCATGCCTTAAATATTATCATCAATAATATATAAAAGTTGATCTAGTTTTTAATCTATAGATACATGGTGTAAAGCTGTATCGATTTTATGATGAATCATTTTTGGACTTGTCTTCGTCCCGAATAACGAAACGACTAGGTATAGACATCGGAAAAATTACGAATAAAAAAATATTTTTTTCATATTTATATGTATTTAGTAACTGCTTATCTTTATTTTTTTCTTTTATTGTAATCTTTCAGTGCAAACCACCAGAGTCAACATTTTGTCGAGGACAACATTTGTCGAGTCACCTCACTACAGAAAAGAGCAGAGAAATTAGACGATAGCCCGCCATACAGCCCGAATGTGGGATGGCGGTGGCGGACTTAACATCATGAAGAATATTTTATTGCATAGATATACCAAAGTGTTTGCCTGTGTAGAGAGACATATTTTATGTCGATGCATAGAATATCTAATTAGTCAGAGTTTCATTGTTGCATTAAATAAAGGAGATTTACAGATGCGTGCTCGGGACAAAACGTCTGACTTTTTGAACGAAAGTTGACCCATTAGGCTATCGGCTTTTCAATACCTACTCTTTAAGAAAAATATCTTCAACGCCTTGAAACTAATCGCCATGGATGAATTGATGCTAAGCAATTAGAAGAGAACGCAACAATCGGCTCAGAAATATTAATTTTCACGCAATCGCTGTGGTTACAGTAGTGCGATCTGATGCAACTTGTAGTTGTTTTTCATCATTAGCTATTTATACACTTCGTTGATATGCTATCAATTTGAAGTAATTATTTTTTTCAAGCGAAACAATTTTTAATATTTATGATTATTTTATTGTTAAGTGGAAGTGAATTTTACAAACACGAATTTCGTCGGTCGCTAACTATGGGCCTCATAAAAAGCTCGGAGTATCTCTGCGTGATCGAATCAGAAATGAGGACATCTGCAGAAGAACCAAAGTCACCGACATCTTAACGTGTCTCGAAGCAGAAATGGCAACGGGCGGGGCACAAAGTTCGAAGAGCCGGTGGATGTTAGGGTCCCAAGAGGCTGGAATGGCGACTCCGCACTAGTAAGCGCAGTGTTGGTCGACCCCCCTCCAGGTGAACTGACGACATCAAGCGAGTCGCAAGGAATTCCTGGATGCAGGCGGCTCAGCTCCCCTAACGGTACGAAAATTAGAAAAATGTATATGAAAATGAAATGGGAATGACAGATCTTGATCACGTGACCTATCGATAGCAAAAGTCATTCCCATACTTCTTTCTAGTTTTCAAAGCGTTAGCGATCGTAGAAAGAGAATCGACCACTGCCACTTGGCCACTTGGCTAGGGAGGCTGGATTGTGATGTTTGGAAGCCACTACAAAACGCATATATCCTACAGTGGACGTCCATCGGCTGATGATTGATGATAATTATATTAGCAAATTACCATTATTGTGGCGTTTAGTGCTTCATTCATTTGGCCATGTGATTTTGTACAAGTATAGTTATATAATAATTTATTTATATTGTTATCATCCGGGAAAAGTCGACGAACCCATGCGACAACGTCACCCAGGTCCGACAAAATACTCTCTACGTACGTTTGACCACGAAACCGGAGCAATGAATAAATTATTATATATTCATGATGAACTTCCGCAAAGTAACGCCTGCTTCTATCCAATATTTACAAGTATAGTTGTATGTGTTAAATAAAAACCAACCAGCAAACTCAGTGTTGTGTTGGATGCTCTAAGTACACAGGTACATTTAGCTGATGATGCCAAAGAACCACGAGATGCCATGGAAATGAGGAGTCACGCACTGACAGCGCCCTCATCATCATTATCAACCAATACACGTTGACTGCTAGACATAGTCGCGTGTGGACTTCCAAAGAAGCACCGACGTAACATATTAAAAAAGCCAAAACTAAAAATTTTCGACAATTTCGATTAAATTTATATCACCAAAAGCTATAATTAAAGCTTGTAGCTGTACAGCAGTAGGTACATAGTTTCGCTATATTCGTTAGTCCGAACGAATTCCTCTGGAAAAGTTAACGTGTTACACTGCGGCCCCAATAAATCACCTACTTTTAAAAACCCTTTTGGATGAATGCATTTGTGATTGTACTTTTAACATCCTTCCGAACCAACTAATAAGTTATAATGGTGCACATATTGGTCGCGCCAAATGGAATCTATTCCAAAATTATCCCTTACCAAAAACGATCCTCCCATTTTCCGGCACTAACTCATCTGTGATGTCATTTATGACAATTCAACGTTTGATACGGCGATCTCGCCTGTTCCTGTCATTTGGCTGTCATATTTGTTCTTGTTGAATATTCCGCGCGCACGCAACTGCAGACAGTGTCGGTGAAAATCTATAAATAGTTAAATCTCATGTATTTGTAAAGTTTTACCAGCAAGGACACCAAAAAATACCACGAGTACAAGCCTCGGGGAAATTACAAGAACTTATCACGTACGGACCACAGGTTAGTTGCCGGTTCTTTAAATTTCTTTATATTTCTAGATTTCAAGAATATTATAGAAGTATCGCAATATGCAGTCCACAGTCAAACGCAAAACGATATAATAATATTAATCACTACTAACAACTTAACTAAGATAATGATTGAATCCTGATTAAAATAAACAACATTATTTAATTAAATTTTAATAGCGTATTTTATTTTATCATAATATCCAAGCAACAAGAATAAATTATTGTTACCTTTTAAATCACATAATCAACAAGCTGTATAAAATGCATTTTAAATAAAAACGTTGGTTGAATCATTAATGCACTCACGCCATCGTTATCTCTATAAAATTAGTCAACTTTTAAAATATCAGAAACAATGAAAAAAGCAAATGGTCACGCAACGACCACGAATTTACACTTTAACACACTTTTAAAAAAAGAACTCGATACGCTCAACGGAAATTAGGCGGCTTATCTGTGGCGTAATAAATACACAGATCTGTGTACACTTTATTTGTCCGGCAGTGTACCGTGGCAGCTTTATGGTTATGCTTGCGAAGCACGCGAGTAATGAAAACCGTACATTTTTGTAAACGGAGCCTGTTGCTATTTTTTTTTTTTAATAAAAAGTTCACCAAATATTTTTACAATCAAAAACCCGTTGACAGTTTAGGTATTTGTGGTTTAAATGCTGTTCCTATATATTTTTTAAAAAAACTACAGATCTACTACAGAACTACAGATTAGATTAAATATGAAGACACATAAGCCTTCGGATTTTCAGACTCATTTCTTCAGACAAAACTTTAAAGCCTTGGCCACAGTCGGAAGGTTGCTGGTCTCTTGGTATTTTATAGTTATTACAGAGTTATTTGAGCTCGTTCTACCGTCAGCTTTTACCTTTTTTATTCTGATTGTGCCGTAGGATCCTTATGGGTATGGGACCTCAGCGGCGTCACCGGGGGGTATTTACACCTTTTTACCATCGCACTGCAGGACACCGGGTTGGTTTCCATCCCTATGTATCCCCATGACATCCCCAGTACTCATATGAAGCGATTTGCTTCTTCGTTTCTTATTCGCATGGCTAAGGTATGGAACTCTCTCCCGAAGTCATTGTTACAACCTGAGCATCTTTGAGAAGAAAGTGAATTGGAATCTTCTAGGTAAGCGCGTTCCACCTTGGGTCACATCTACACTTACCATCAGGTGAGATCGTGGTCAAGCGCGAGCGTATTCAATATATAAAAAAGAGATCTTGGGTTGTCTTGACACATCAAGCTTTCCTATCTTCTAATAAATGTTCACTAGTTTATAGGCTTATGTTGATGTTTGACCATGAAATGTTCATTATGAGATATTCTTACATGTTACGTGTTCTCTGAGGCACGGGGAACTGAGAATACCCGGAAAAAATCGGGAAAACAAAGGCTTCATTATGGTAGTTACCAAGAACTCGATCACAGGATTTTATTTTTAGTCAAATAGGCTAACTACTACACTTAGGACATAGGATATACCTACGAGTACCTACTTAGTAAAAAAAGTGATAGTAACTTCAGTTTGTGCAATTTTACAGATTGTTATAAATGCGAAAAATCTGTTACTCGCCATACTTGTATAGTTTTATGAAAACTTTTTTTGTAATATAATGAAAATTCTATAGATTTTTTAAATAAATAATGTACCTACCTAGCGGTGGGACGTTAGCCCACCACCCCACTCGTGCTGCCAGTAATTGCTGTCGGCATCGTACCAGCAGGTGATATTACCCGTATCATTTAACCTTTCAAATGCTTTTACCTTTTTACTCGTTTAGTTAGCGGTTGATTGCGATGTCACCCGATGGCGAGTGACTCTGCTGAACCTTGAGCGAGTATGACAGCTGGCGACCAATAAACGTAATGAAACATTATTATAGTTTAGCGGTTTTGTCCGTGGTGTATTTTTCAAAGAATGGGGATGATGACTAGGTTTGAATATATTGATTTTTATGATAAATAAGGTCAATGTTAAGTAATTTATACATAAAAAGCAAAGATTGTTTGGATATTTACAAAATAAATAATTCATAAAAAGCAAAGATTGTTTGGATATTTGCAATATTGAAACGTGAAGTTTATCTGTTAGCAGCAATTTACTACTGCTTCGGAAGGCATGTTCTACTTAGAACAGCTTAGTAAAGAAAGGCGTTCTTCTGAGAAGAACGAAGAAGCTATATACTAGCAGCAGAAACTTAAATATAAAACACAAATTCAGGTAAATTCTAAAATAAGTAATATTATTTTTATAGATTGCTACAATTAAACCTAGGATGGGGATCAAAAACAAGGTCGTGAAATAATGATCGACAAGAAGCACGTTTACAAAATTGCCCAGCAATAACTGTTGCTCGGCGAGATTTACATCACAATTGAACTAATTAACGTCAATTATGCCATTCAAGCGATCCTGCACAATCTAGATTGTAGAACAACAACATATCTACTTAGATCTACTGGTAACTACTTTTTACGACCTCACTGGTGTAGTTGGTGATGTCGTGGTGTTTAATGGAAGTCATCCTGGGTTTGATTCCCTACTCAGGTAAATTTGGGATTAATCTTCTATAGTAAATATTATATTACTATCTATATCAATACTAATATGAGGTAAAGTTTGTGAGGTTGTAGCGGGTAACCTCTGGATCTACTGAACCGATTTTGAAAACTCTTTCACCGATAGAAAGCCACGTTTTCCGCGAGTGTCATGGGCTATAATTTTCCCCCATATTCCCATGGGAACGGGAACTACGCAGGTGGAAACACGCGGTGTCGGACAGAATTTTCAAATTGGCACTAGCGATAGACTTCGGCTGGTAGTTACCATTCTACCAGAACAGATGTACTTACCTATCGCCAAGTAGTTTTTAGTATGACGGTTATAGATATGGGGAGAATAACTTTAACCATCTTCCGAATAAACCCATTCGTAGATTACGAACGAAGTATACGTTTTTTGCGGCGTAAACGGCCGTATATTTTTTGGTTTCGATTTTTTCACAAATTTAAGAAACTGTAGACCCAAATACTATTATTATTATATGCCAATAATTTGCCGCATTGGGCCAGCATGGGTTGAGAATGATGATGATGATGAGAACTAAATACTATATGGTATTAGTTTCAACTCGATATCTTCGCGCGTTCACGCGTTAAAGGCTCTTGACACATAAACGGATAAATAAGTAATAATACAAGAGTTGTTTTTTTGTCTTTGAGGTATGGAATCACAAAAAAAGATAGGGCCTTCCGAACCAGTTTCTTATTCCTTACATTATTTTCTTAGACTAGATACACACACTTTGGTATTTTTTTTAGAATAACACAGTTAAAATGGCAAACAATAGCCTTTAATGAATAAAACATTAAATGCATTATTTCTGAATTTTATCATAATTCGACATTGAGACAATAGTCATATCATTCCTAGGTATAGAAAAGTTACTTTCTACACGCAGGCGTTAATGAAGCCAGGGCAATAAAAACCCCATCGTTCTTGTAATTCCGATCATAGTAATCGGCATTAAAGAGCGATCAACATCATTGTTCGACGTTCGTTCGCGCGTAATTGATGCGAAATCGCCGCGATTGTTAGCTTCGAACAAACATTGTAATAAATTGTAATCAAGCTGTAGTGTAGGTACTTATAGATCACAAGTTATTGACAGAGGCGATTAGTTAATTAAAAAACTTGAGAGGTGTCAAGGGACACCCGGATGGAACGAAGTTATAGCTATCGCTAAATAACCCTTAGCAGACCGTGAAAATAACAAAAGTCGCGTATCTGGGGTTATAGACGAGTTTCTACAGCTCATGTCGATAGGAAAGGTTGCCGGTAGATGAGGAGTTGGTTGCAGAAAGTCTTGGTTGAGGAATGTCAGAGAGTGGACAACTATTTATAAAGATAAAGAGGACTTTACGACGATAACTGTCAACTTTCACTAGTCGGAGAGGCAGTAGAAAGAAGAAGTAGAAAGTAGAAACACTTGAGAACATGCCACGTCACGTAACGGCAGTGGCCCCACCAAGTCATGCCGAAAAACTATTTTTTTTTCAATACTAGTTCTATAGTTTTTCGTTATTTTCTTGTCAAAAACACTTAAACTCTCTCTTCTAATTACTATCTTGAACATTTTTCATCAGCTTGGAAAACCGCTGTCGTTTATGCCTTGTAAGTAGACAAGTAAAACTATCAATAGTTGAGCGTTGTTGTCACGCGAGTCGCTCCATTGTTCGCCCGCCTGCCTCTGCGGCTGTTGCCAGGCGGGCCCGCTTCTAACAATGGCCGTCCGGGTTACAGCAAGAAACGTTCTCGCCACGCAGCGGTATTATCTGCGAATTGCATCAATTGCTGGTTATAATTACACTGTAATTAACTGTTTAGCGAGAGGGGAACAACTTGCTGAACGGGTCGCCCGATTACCGTGAGGCGTTTATTTTTTTAGAGTTCTGTATCTCCGCAAGGAAATATTTTAGGATTATTTGATTGTCTGCCTGTCCTTCTAGATGTTTTTTCACGAGTAAGTAGAAAGCAATAAGTATAGTCTTTCTACTTTCAGAAGATAATTGTAGAACTAGAAGGCTCACAATTACAGACACACGGCAGGTCCAGGAATCTGTTTATTGGTAGGGGAGCCTTTCTTGATTTACTGGAGCGCAACGGATTATCAGGAATGATATTGCATGTTGTTAAGTACCTCCACCAATGAGCTCTCAATACTGGTGGATATGTTTTAAAAACCAAAGAAGAACCAACTTCAGAAATGATCAATCAGCAGCAAATCAGGGTGCTCTCGCCTACGGCTCGGGCTAGCAATATCGCCTCGGCTGTAAATTTTGGACTTACCGCTATTTTCGTATTATCTTATTTACCATATCGAATCTACCAGGTCCACGGGACGCTCGAGTACACATTGAGCATCATGGGGCTCCCCTTCAATATGTGATATTAATCGATAATAATATTTGTTTCTTGAAAATCTCTTTCAGATTATAATGATCGGGACTAACGGATCTAAGTATTTATGAACTTGATAGAAAATGGCTTTATAATAATTAACTGTGCCGGTTCGAGGACCTCATGCTTTGGCTTGACCTTGGCCAGTTACCACCCTACCGGCAAAGGCGTACCATCAAGCGATTTAGCGTTCCGGTACGATGTCGTGTAGAAACCGAATTGGGGTGTGGATTTTCATCCTTCTCCCAACAAGTTAGCCCATTTCCATCTTAGATTTCATCATCACTTACCATCAGGTGAGACTGTACTCAAGGGCTAACTTGTAAAGAATAAAAAAAAACATACGCTAATACCACTGAACAAACAAGGCAGTCAATTTAATGAATGTAGATATAATTTATGAAAGCAGCGAACGCGAATGAAATCGCAACTTATATAACAATAACAATGTACTACAATAATTAAATCCACAACAAAAACAACATCGTTAAAACATACTCGCATAAATATAACAGTTTGAATAATGAATTGAAATGAAGTAGGTAGTGAATAGAGCTGATGCTTTTATGGCATTCCCATAGAAATGAAACCATAAATATTATGGCCTTCAACTGTGACATATTGCTGTAGAACACGCCATGTACTAAAGCTTTGTAAAAAATATAATTTTGAATTTGTTTCTTGTTTGACCTTGATTCTTGCTCGGTATTAAAAACTGTGCTCTGGCGTGCACAAGACTTTAAATTAGGGTAGGCAGTATATTTTCCATTTATGATTTTCAAATTCACCACCGTAGATCCCGTCCTGTGGAAAGTTGAGATGAATATTATACATATCATCATCATAATTATCAGCCCATGGACCTCCAAGCATAACGATCTCGAGACGCCAGCATCCAGCGGTTTCCTGCGATCCGCTTGATGACCTCGGTCCACCTAGTGCGGGGTTGCCATTCCAGCACCTTGGGACTCCAACGTCCATCGGCTCTTCGAACTATGTGGCCTGCCCATTGCCACTTCAGCTTCGCGACTCGCTGAGCTATGTCAGTGACTTTGGTTCGTCTGCGGACCTCCTCATTTCTGATTCGATCACGCAGAAAAACTCCAAGCATAGCTCGCTCCAACGCCCGCTGAATGATTTTGAACCTTCTAATAAGGCTCATAGTTATCGACCAAGTTTCGGATCCGTAGGTCATCACTGGCAACACGCACTGATCGAAGACTTTCGTCTTCAGGCACTGAGGAATTTCAGACGAAAAGATGTCGCGGAGTTTCCCGAACGCTGCCCAGCCGAGCTGGATTCGGCGATTCACCTCTTTCTCGAAATTGGACCTACGTAACTGGTCTTTGTGTAGGTATAAATAATCGTCTACAATATTTTATACATATAAATAGTAAGAATATATGTTCGAGTCCTCGGTCGGGCTAAGAAATACTGAACTTTAAAATCATCTTAAAAAAAATTTCAGTAAGTATTCTCAACCCGGTGATGGCATGCGTCCAAAGAACACCTTAACTAACCCACATTGGAACACACAGGGTCATGGGTTACAAGTTCCATGTTCCCTTAAGAAGGGATTCTCTGACCTATAGTGGGCTGTTAATATAGGTATATTGTGTTAATAAAGATTATACTTTGTCTCTACTTTCTTCGCGTGTGTATAACCCGATTATCTATATAACTAAAACTTAACAGCGACAATGTTCTACAAATTGCGTGGTATATTATCTCGATCCGACACTCCGAAATTTTCATTTCCTGGTAACTGGTCAGTTAGCTACCAGAATCAAGAATTTTCGTAAATAAAAATGTCGATTGTCTCATCGAGATGAGGCTACTCACAAAAATTAATTTGATAGTAATCTCTAGATCTACTAGGCCGATTTTAAAAATTCTTGTATCATCAGAAAGTCACGTTATTTGCGAGTGTCGTAAGCTGTTTTATGTATTATCCCCGTATATTATTCAAACACCAACGGGATCTACGCGGGTGAAACCGCGGGCTTCGTCCAGTGGCGTAGCTTAGTAACCATGGGCCTTTGTGCAACTAAAAAGATTGGGCCCACTACTGTATAAACTGGTTATATTTTATCAAATAAATACATCAAATATATAGAAATACGTACAATTGCTAAGCTACTTTATTATCAGCCTTTTTTCGTTTTCGAAATGTTTCTAAAAAAATCAGTTCGATTGCGATTTTCTGGTAAGGATTCGTAGACCCCTGAGCTTGAGGGACCTGGTGCATTGCACCATCTAACCCTTAGGTAGCTACGCCATTTGCGTCGTATAGTGTTTTATACAACGGCAAACGCAAGTGCAAACACATATATCTTGGCAAGTTCGTTCGTAACACTCCCGAAGTTGCGTTCTTCGCAAGGGGAGTCGCGACCAAGGCATAGCCTTCTACGCGAGATCATTCACCAGCCATGAATATGAGCTGCGTCCTTGGATTGGCTCTTTATAGAGCCTTTTTGGGTAGAGCCATGTAGGCTCAGGGAAGGAAGGGTTCTTTCGACATCTTCTCGGGGTGTTTCCCGCTTGTGGGAGCCCCGGGAGGGTGTGTGTGGAATTTACACTCCCGATGCCCCGCGCGCACGAATTTATACCCGCGCAGTCCTTTCCTCTGCCCCGCGAATTTCTTCGCCCCCGTCGCCCGCATATCATGGGAGTGTCTTCAACGGACTTGCCAACTTTCTTGACTTGCTAGTGTGCTCTCGATCCGCAGTTGGCTCCAAATGTCAGCACTACGGACGCACATTACCGCGGTAATTATCCAAAACGAATCACCGACTCTATCGGCCGTGAAACTTTAATGCGAGGTTAAGTTAAAGTTTAATAGATATGAGGGAAATGTGAAACGCTGACTTATCACGCACCGCTAGCTGCTGTGGTTAGCTGTCGTTGTATTAGTTTGGTTGTGATTGTCTGTTATTTATGCTTTTTGATTGCTTAACCAACTTTGGGAATCTTGCATGATACCATTACACCACAGTTCATACATATTTTGGAAGCCGTGATAACCTAGTGGATAGGACCTCTGCCTCCGATTCTGGAGGGTGTGGGTCGGAATCCGGTCCGGGGCATGCACCTCCAACTTTTCAGTTGTGTGCATTTTAAGAAGTGAAATATCACGTACCTCAAACGGTAAAAGAAAACATCGTGCGGTGGACTATTGTCATTCTGAAATGAGACTCGAGCTCAACAGTGAGCCAAATATGGGTTGATAATGATGAAATGATGAACCAACTTGGAAAATCGAAAATTTTGTTTGTTTTACGTAAAATTATAAAGTGTAAAGCAAATCTAAACTAATATTATAATAGTTAACAATTGTTTTTTAGATTGTTTGTCACGAATATGCTTACACCGATGGAGATCTTCATTAACAGCGAGTAACATGTGCTATATTTAGTCCTAGTGTGCCGCGTTGGTACATTCGGAGATAAACGCGTACACGCATAGATAGAGAGACTAAAATTACGAAATTTTTTTTTGTGTTCTACTTTTTTTGGAAATTGGTTGAAAAAGAATAGAGAAATATTTAAAAACGATAAATTCATGTTTCTTTTAATGCGTTGGTAAGCGCATAACTCAACAACGCCTGGACCAATTAGGCCAGTTCTTTTTTTAAAATGTTCGTTGAAGTTCTAGGCTGGTTTTTACGGCGAGAAAATTCGAATAATTTCCGAAAAAATCATAAAAATAGCCCTTTTCTTTTTCCCATACAAATATTTTCTAACTAAAACTTAATCAATTTGAGCTTTATTGTTATTGTATAAAGTTTTTTTTAACAAAAATTAGAAAACGGGGTAGGGGTAGGGTAGGGGTATTTGAAAATTTACATCGAGTTTCACGCGGACGAAGTCGCGGGCGTCCGCTAGTATGGAATAAAAATGTTTGTAAAATTAAATTCCAAATAAAATAATTGACCGATTTGTATTTTTTGTTTTGTTTTACCTGTACTTATGTAAATTGATTCATACATTGTCTGACTTATCAGCGTTTTGTAGTAACATCGTCAGACTCCGCTGAGTAAACACAGAGCCAAATAAAACGTACAGTAATTGTCTCGCTGCGTACAGTCGTACATAGTACAGTACAGTTGTGGTACAGTCGTACATAGTACAGTACAGTCGAGCGGACAAGCGCGCTCGCTATAAATCTCTAAAACAATAGCGCCACCGGAGAGACCGTAAATCGTGGCCATTGTTTCACGATACATCTTCCCACCCCCTCACACGCATAACGAGTGCATGCTTCTGTCTCGCTCAGTAAAATTTACGGCTTCTTCGCTTTTGTGATGACAAAAAATTGGTGAAGACCGCAATGCTTTCATGATATTGGTCCTGCATAATATATATTTAGTACTTGCATAGTTATTGTAGTGTTTGTGTCTAGTAAAAAGATACCTATATCAACTGTCTCTGGGTCTGGTAGTGGGGGTAAGCACTAAGCAGGCATTCTGTCAGTGTCGCTCGCGGAGGGCAGACGTGCGCTGCTTGCGATATGAGTGTAGGGATGAGCCAGTAATTTGCTTCTATTACAGTAAAGAGGAGGGTCCTTACAGTTAGATTTATAAATCGTTTAGTCTATATTATTTTTATATTTTAACTATTATTTTTGAATTCAAACGCAAACTTCATCGGTTTTCCGTGATAGCAAAGGGATTGCAGGAAAGAATGGGCATAAAACTGTACCAATCGCAGAAGGTTTTTTCAATAATTTCTGGCCGCAATAACACATTACCTTAGCTACACTCTCTTTGTATTAAGTATTATGGAGAGGTACCTTTTTTATTCTTTACAAGTTAGCCCGTGATTACAATCTCACCTGATGGTAAGTGACGATGCAATCTAAGATGGAAGTGGACTAACTTGATAGGAGGAGGATGAATTCCACACCCCTTAAGAAAACCTTAATCGGCTCAGCTGGGGATCGAACGCAGGACCTCTGTCTTGTAAATCCACCGCGCATACCACTGCGCCACGGAGGCCGTCAAAACTATACCTACTAGGTAGTATTTGAAGTACCGTTTTTACTTACACTTCATTAATATTTCTTTACGGATCTCTAAACATCGAACAACTACTCGATTATAATATTATTCGCAATTGGTAAAAAGTAACCGATTGTGAGAAACTGGTTTTCTGATTGATTTAAAATATAGCCATTGTGTACGTTTTTAGTGTCATTAAGTGTATAATAAACTTGTCATAATTGATGTTAACTTGTAAGCGTGTATCGTGGTATCAAAATGGCGCCAGACTTCTTTTACCGTTTTTCTTGCGTAGGCTCGATTAGTAGGGAGTTTAATTTCCTGTTTATTCAGATAAGTAGAGGTTCCTATGTTTTGTAAATTTTCAAACAGTGTTTTCCAATGCCCCCTTAGTCATAGGCAGTCTTGGTATTGCTTATTACATACTTTCAATTAAATTTCTTGAAATATACTTATGAATTAGAATTTTAATTTTACTCGACTAATATTGTAAAATGTATCAAATTCCTAATTATTTCCCTACAAAAAAAATTTTTTTAAACTGTTATCAGACTTAGGTATTCTACTTCAGTATGTCAACCCCGTGACATCATGAATAGACCCCGTGATAGCCCAGTGGATATGCCTCTGCCTTCAATTCAGAGGGCGTAGTTTCAAACCCGGTCCAGGGCATGCACCTCTAACACTTTTAGTTATGTGCATTTTAAGAAATTAAATATCACGTGTCTCACGTGAAGGAAAACATCGTGAGTAAACCAGCATACCTGAGAATTTTGTCAATTCTCTAGGTGAAGTCTGGCAATCCGCATTGGGCCAACGTAGTGGACTATTGGCTTAATCCCTCCCATTTTGAGAGGAGGCTCGTGCTCAACAGTAAGCCAATAATGGGTTGCTAATGATGATGTCATGATGGAGTCCCCATCGTATCCTAAACATAATCACAGGGATCGATCACACTGATGATGCTGATGAAATGAAACGCCCCATTAAGCAATCACTCCAGTAGGTCAGCGTCACACAGCAAGCGAGGCGTATCAGAAGCGATAACAATTAACATGGAGCGGTGAAACAGAAAGTGCTTCCTGTCTGTAATTGACGGCAATGCTAATAATAATAATGAAATTTACCGAGCCACTGGGCCAGACAAAGGATTGCCACTTGGTGGAGAGTGGTCAGCGGACTGTGTCTCCGCGTCCACTCGGACACGGCTCCGTTGTCTGATACGACACGATTCGACGATTTACAAGCTCTTTACTAGGTTTTTTAATTATTTAAATACTATCAATAATATAAATATTGATTTCTAAAATAACTCTTTCAGTTCACTGTGGAAACACTGTTATATTTTTTGTATACAAACCAACAATGCACACAAACTAATAAACTTACATTTAACAAAATATAAATAAATTATAAATATAGATTTATAACATGGCATTATACTATACTCGTAGACATAGAATTCCACCAAGAGAAAGAAAAGAAAAATAAATAAACAAGACTGAATAAAACTATAAAAAGTATTATTATATGTACCTATCACCACAATACAGTTAGGTACAGACCATAATATACCTATGGCATAGAAATCACTAACAAACGAATAAAGATAATTATTTATTATTATATTTTTTTATATTGTTTTATATAATGATTCCCTCAACTAAATAAAAATATGTGTAAGGAGTATCTACGACGTCCAACGAGCTGGAATTGATCCCAACACCTCTTGGATTTGAATCTCCAAAATTCTTATATCTAGCTTCCAATGGTACCACACCTCTTTTACGATAATGTGGCAATACAACAAAGTTACGCGCGTACAGACAAGCGTTGGTCGGGCGTTGGTTACGCGTTGGAGCACTGATCGGTAGTGGTGACCAGCGGGAGTAACCTGCCCAACGCGTGTTTTGAAGGGCTAAAACTACTTTAAAGCATGACACGAGAGTAAAGTTATTTTCCAGAAATCTAAATAGGTTTAGTTTCAGTACTGGACTAACCCTTGCTGTTTATAAAAGATTATATGGAGCTTAGACCCACAACGCTGCTTCAATGTGGGCTTAGGGTGTTAACATTTAACTCTGATGATCACTAAAAGATAGTAACAATAATGCCAGAGACTAGCTTAACAAGGGTACAATACCACATCTGCGGGCTTTTAGTGAAAATGTTTTGGAATAAAAGCGCAACATTTCGTAGCCCAGAATAGATATAAGCAAATCAGTTAATGACAACCATTTTAAAAATTGGTTCAGAAAAATCCTTCCTAAAACCATCTTCACATTAAAGGTATTAACGCGATGTCCTAATGACTGCGCGGTGCGGTTGGCGCGCGATAGGCCGCCGCCCGCATGCCGCGATTTACGGCGGAGATAAGCAAGTAATAAACAGTTAGCACTAATATCTCTCTTAAGACGCTTCGCCTCGCTTCGCCTCGTTCCGGCCTTTACGAGCTCACCAAAATTATTTGAAGGCGTTTCACATTACACATAATGTGAAGCTCAGTGTTCAGTCGACAATTAACATGACCACTAAGTAGGTTGATACATGAGATAAAGTAGTATCAAAAATTTTGAAAGTACACATTTATTGTTCTTTGCAATAATATTTATTATTGCAATAAGTATTAATACTTATTGCATTAATAAAGCTGACGTAATTTTCTTATGTCACAGTGTTAGTTGTGATACTCCCCGAAACAGCGTCAGCGATTTTTATGAATTTTGTATTTTTATAGGTAAGGTATAAGAATAGATTATCTGTTTTTCATACTTTTAAGTGATAAGGGCGATCCACCTTGAATTTTATAAGGCAAAACGTTTGTCAGGTCAGCTATTACTTTTATAACAATCTTTAACTTATGTTGCCCAATTTTGAATGATTGTTACCAATAATCGATAATTTCACGTTCCATAAAATGAAATTTTTAACCAAAAAATCTTAATTAAAAAACGTCTATACTTAGGTATATCAAATAAAATGAACTTTGTGTCCTACATAAATTGGTTACTAAAAATTTGGATTTTGTCATGTTCTAAATTGAATAGTTCATCCTTCTAAGATCAATAAGATGTTTCTAGGAAGACGTGAAACAAACGTTCCAAGTAAAAAATTTTTTTAAGAGTTTATTTCCCCGCAGCGGTTTTAAAACTCGTCTGAAGAGGCTCTTACCCCGCGGGTAGATAAAGAGTAATTATCGTAAAACTGGATGGGAGATACACACTACTCGCTCATTCTCCTGCCCATTAATGTTATATGAGATAGAGATAGAGTGAGCGGCGAGGCTGGGATCCAATTATTTCCTCTCATATCGTATTACGAGCCTTTGCTACTGGCTGCTGCAGAATTTACAATGTTTAACCTTATTTTGAGTGGTACTAAGTTATTTGAGTAGTTCTTAATAAGTTATTTTAGTGATAGTACGAGTAAGTTATTTGCCAGAAATCTACTTATCAACATTAATTGACAACCCATATTCGGCTCACTATATAGCTCGAGTCTCTTCTCAGGATGAGAGGGGTTCTTCTTCTTCTTCTTCTTCTTCTTCTTGATGTCGCGGGTCTGCAGGTCTCTTGAGGTCCTGTATCACGTTGACCGTTACCGATCTATTGTGATCGCCACTGACTAGATATCCCCTCCAATACTGGTTGCTGCCAGGTACAGCAGCAGTTAAATGAGATAATAAATGAGAGGGGTTAGGCCTTAGTCCACCACGCTGGCCCAATGCGGCTTGGCAGACTTCACACATCTAGAGAATTAAGAAAATTCTGAGGAAACCTGCATGGTTTCCTCACGATGTTTTCCTTCACCATTTGAGACACCTGATATTTAATTTCTTAAATGTACTCAATTGAACAGTTGATGCCCGGGACTGGATTCGAACCCTACGCCCTCCAAATCGAAGGCAGAGGTCATATCCACTGGGCTATCCCGTCTCTTATTACACTATCACAGTTCACACTAATATTATAAAGGCGAAAGTTTGTGTGTAAGTGTGAAAGTGTGTAAGTGTGTAAGTATGTTTGTTCCTCTTTTACGCTGAGGCTACTTAAGCGATTTGGCTAAAATTTGGAATGGAAATAGATTTTACACTACTTTTCATTCCGAAAAAATCCATGGTTTCCGGCTGAATTCCGCGCGGATGAAGTTGTCGGCGTCCGATAGTTAATTATAATGACTGATACTGATTATTTTCCGAAATACGTCGTAATCTATATCTATACTAATATATAAAGCCGAAGATTTTGTTTGTTTGGTTGAACGCGCTAATCTCAGGAACTACTGGGCTGATTTGTAAAATTCTTTCAGTTTTAGATAGCCCATTTATCGAGGAAGGCTATAGGCTATATTTTATCCCCGTATTCATACGAGAACGGGAACCACGCGGGTGAAACCGCGCGACTTCAGCTAGTATGCTATAAATGTTTTCTAAACGAATGAAAAACTAATTTTATTATTATTTCATAGCCGCAGGACTCGAACCCTGTGTTATACACCTACTAGACCAACAAGCAGTTTATCTGTATTACATAGAGTCACAATGTTTTCTAATTCCTGTGTAGCAAGAATTTGTTTTTTTTTTTAAAGCCTGATGCAAGTCTCGAACCCAGGACTTCACTATCCATAACCGACTAACCACTGGATTCACGATGGAATTGTCGTACAATTATTATTTTTTTATTATTTACAATTTAGCCCTTGACTACAATCTCACCTGATGGTAAGTGATGATGCAGTCTAAGATGGAAGCGGGCTAAGTTGTTAGGAGGAGGATGAAAATCCATACCCCTTTTCGGTTTCTAAACGACATCGTACCGGAACGCTAAATCGCTTGGCGGTACGTCTTTGTCGGTAGGGTGGTAACAAGCCACGGCCGAAGCCTCCCACCAGCCAAAAATTTTACAATTAATGTACCTACTATGTAATGTATACATGAAGGTTGTCAAAAACATTAAAATAACGATAAAAACATAATAAACGATAAGTAAATTAGGTTAAGAGCAGCATCGGCTAATGACAAAACTACTTGCACGTTTCCCAAAGTTCGCCTATTGTCCTCCCTCTCACTCCACCGACAGTTGCATAAGTTGGAAAAAGACCAAAGATCGTTATCGGGGCTCCTAATGACTATGCCATTTAACCAATTTTGCAAGATAACGCTGTGGCAATTTGGTGTGCTTCAGGTAAAGTCGTTACAATGGAAAACTACAACCTTCTAATTGCAGATACTTAAAATATGAAATGTTAATAATATAATACTTTATTGGCGTTGTTTACAAAGATGACAACAACATCTAAGAGGCCGTGAACGCCAGACCTTCGTAATTTTATAAAAGCTAAAAGTTTGTCAGCTCATTATCTTTTTCTTAATTCTCTGCATGTGTGAAGTCTGCCAATCCGCATTGGGCCAGCATGGTGGACTATTGGCCTAACTCTTCTCATTCTGATAATTCACTCTTCTCACTCGAGCTCAGCAGTGAGCCGAAAATCAGTCGCCAGTCAAACTTGAAGGGTCTTTAGCGAGTTTGTGGCGAATAGGGATATTTGTCATATTTTGCCGATAAAAATATAAAAAAATAAGTAGGTACTTTATACTTAGATGGTGGACGGTGGTACTTTATACTTGAGGGTCTGGATCCTCGAAACCTTCTATCTCTCAAAGCCACTACGGTCCAAACTCCATAGTTAGTTACGATACTCATCTATAGTAGGAGCATGAGCTGATAAACTTTCAGCTTTTATAACATGATGAAGGTCTGGCTGTCGCTGGCTCTTCGTCTATAATAAAGCTTCGTATATTTTTTTTGTTAGCAGGTTTGTTTACCTTGATTTCCCAACATTCAGCGACTCCCTGCGACCGAAATCACTGCGAATCAAGAACTGCGGTTTAAATACGGGTATATTAAGTAGTTCACGATTATTAGACATAGAAATATATGATGTTTATTAATAATGTCGGAATGATATGTATGTGAGAGCATTGCAATCGCTCTAATGAAGTATTTGACACAGCATCCGATAGAGATGACGCTAACCAGACGATTCCATCTCGTTACTGCGCTAATGCTTGGCCCAGTTAGATTAATCATTAAATGAGTTTATAGAAACGAATACACTACACAAACACATGTTTTATATTAGCGTCGTGGTATGCCGGTACCAATGTTCTAGATACTTCTATACATATTTTAAAACAAACTCCTAGAAAGCGTCTGTTTGATCGAAAACTACTAAACATATTGTAATGCGTCTCACCAATAGATAGAGTGATTCCTGAGGAAGGTACATTAGTCAAGCTTTTCTGAAAATAGCTTGAATTAAGGCGATAATTATTGGAAGAGTCTGAAAAAGGCTGCCTTGTAGCTTTCATCGTAAACTTTACCTCAACCTTTTAAGGTATAACTCTTCATCTATAGAACAGATCCACGCTGTTTCTGTTTCAGCTGCTGCTCCTAAATACAGTTTTATTATTTTTTTAAAGAAACTTTTAGAGTTGCATCATTTTGTTTTTATAAAACAGAAGTTATACCCAATAGATTATTTTAAATTTTCAAATAATTGCTCCACCTTCTTTGGAAACCATATATTGTTATTCAAAATACAAAATGTTTATTTTAAAAAGTCTAAATCGTCTAGATCACTTTATTTCAACTAAACAAACAAACTTTGCAGGTTGAAAGCATAAAGTGATAATTACGCACAAGCAATCAATAACTTCTCCCTTTGGTAAGTACACAGGCTTAAACCCTTGACGCGTTCGTATTTGAGGCGTTCTCAAAGTTAACATTTAAATGGCGTCTGAACGCCGCTGAAGTAAATCAATGGTACCACCGTTGCCGTCGTACCCTTGACGATTATGGTACGTTCCTATTAGCTCCCAAAATTACATGTTTTGACAATCGACTTCGAAGACGTTTATCTAAGTTACCTGCACTGTTTACGCTGTACAACAAAGAAGGTTTCAATGAATTTGTGTTGTGAAAGCATTTGTTTTTAATTAGAAAGCCTGACAGTTCTTGCAACGTTTGCGCTTGGCAGCAATTACACTTGGCAGCAGATTCGGTTTAAGTAATAACAGACACACCTGTAAGGTTTCGTCGGGATTTTAGGACATTTTATCAAAGGCTGTCAATGGAAAAAAATAAATTAGCTTTTCGATCTAACACATATAACATTACAGATGCAGTAATGCAAGACAGAAATGTAGAAAAATAGTGAAGAACGCAACAAGTAAAATGGACAGACCTTCAGTAATGAAAACAACGACCAAGAAGACAGATGCTCTCTAGCACGGCTATTCTCTAAAGATGTTTTTTATAACTCGCAAGTGCGGGTTTCGAATTAACCGGCATCTTTCTCATTATATAGTATCGTGTTAAAAAGTGAGAAATAGAAGTGAAATCGAAACTCGCACTTGCGAGTTATAAATAGAAATAACCTAGCAGGATTAACCCCATTACAAAAGATTTTTGCACCATTAATTGTTCCACAATACAACCATGATTCAATATAAATTCCCGAAGACCAAGTAGTTGCTAAATAAACAAAATAATATTTTACTATTTCAAAAAGGAAGTATTTAAAAATAGCAGCAACAAGCAATTGCAAAATGAAGGAAAGTCAAACGTCGCTGGTAAATTGCTTTTAAACTAAGCCTACTTGAAATAAACGTAATTTGAATTATAAATGACAACAGTGGATCGACTGATTCACGTATCGAACCACTATGGCCCCAAGTGGCACAGAGCGCACCAAATGTAGTGTAAACAGCACGGGAGGCACGAGGCAGCAAGATGAATGGCGGGAAGGAGCCGCCTCGCTTGCGCAACTAAAGTTCAGCACCTTTGCAAATGTCGCCCGCTGGCCTACATGCAAAGGTTCGCTAAACTGCGGGTTCAGCGAGTTAATGCT